>NC_135077.1:29427500-29727500 GCF_051107435.1 Chaetodon auriga | reverse complement strand
TAGCTGAACTAGTAACAAGCAGAGTATAGCAGTCTGATGCAGGATGATAGCAAAATGTCGTGGTGGCATTCGTAAACAGGAACTTTATTTCCTCTGCAGCAGAGAACACACAGCTTTCTAACACTGTTAGGCTGCAATCTGGACACTTACACATACAATAAATTACTTATTGTAGCATGTGTCAATCACACAGGTTAAAACAAGGGAAAATGTTTTTTTAAGACGAGATGATAGCCGCACTACTAGATTTTTTTTAAAAACTTTTAATGACTATTCAAATTTTAATGACTATTTGAAAACTTGAAACTCATGATCCATCCCTATTTCATACTTCCAAATTCTTTGAATCCACTGTGTGAACCCCAGCTGCCTTGAGTTCTCCTCCAGCCCTCTTCAGTCAGTTCCAGAGTGTACTCTAGCCCACAGGAGCCCTTTAGTATGTAGGCATCAGCTGGGTGGTTGTAGCCTTCACAGCTCACCTCAATACGACCAAATCGGTATGCATTGTCCATATCAGTTTTGCACTCCCACTGTGAGGGGAAACGAGGTAGATTACAACCTTATTCTCATATTCAAACACGTCAAGCTTGAGCATTACACACACACACATGCACACACCATTCTGCCTGTGGATACAACTTTTTGGTGCCAAAGTCAAGGACTTTACTATCAGCAGATGTAAGCTCTATTACAAGTGTAATAAAGTTCACATTCAATCACACCTCGTGGCATAATGAAAACAAGAATCAAATTCTGAATTAGCAGCAACAAGAGGTGCTTCATCCATAATGAATTTGTAAGGCGCATACCAAAACAATATTTAGAGTTTAGAATTTCCCAACAAAAATATGTAGGCTAATATTCTTTTTTTATATTTATATATAAATACATTGGATTAAGGCTACCAGAGTTGTGACCAAGATGTGAGTATATTTCTCAAGTAACGTTTTTTGCAATTTACAGGCTGATATATATGTTCATACCAATATAATGGCCCATATATATTCCTGGCAGATTATCTGACAGGCTCGCATGACTAAGCTGGAGGTACTGCTTTTATGTCCTTTTTTTCCAGCTTTCTGTGGTGCTAGATGAGAAATTTAGCACATGAACTTCACCCACTTTGGAGCTTGAATATCTGGATAGCTTCCTTGAGCATTCCTACCAAAAGTGGTATCATCAGAAAAAGTTTCATAATAAATTGTTTAAAAGTTTTTTTAAAGCAAAAAATGACAAAAATTCACTGTCTGCAGCTTCGAAAAATTAATATTTTTTCCATTCTCCACTGCAGCAAATTTAAGATCTTTGGGTTTTAGACTGAGGTCAGTCAGATAAAATGAGCTTTCTGAATACATCAACATTTTTAACTACTTCGTGACATTTTGTAGACCAGATGATTAATCAAGAAAATAATCTGCAGATTAATCAAGAGTTGCAACCCTACCCAGAGCAAATGCTATACTCCATACACCTCATCTCTATCCTCATTGCCCACCAGCGCCTCCCTCTTCACCTGTACATCCACTCCGTCCCAGCCTTTGTTCTGACACTGGACCACTTCTGGGACAAAGCTCTGGCAGCCTGCTGAGCCTCCAACACACTGGAGCTGAGGGACAGGACTGGAGCGCCTCGCTGTGGTGTAGCGACCCTTGTACAGTGTCAACACCTGGACATTCTGCAGCAGCACACTGCCTGCAGGGGGGAGAGGAGAAAAAGACAGCACTGTATTGTAATACTAGAAGTCATTTAGCAAACAATTAAAAGTTCCTGCTCTGGAAAATAATGCCAAGTTTCACATTCAGGGATTGTTGATGGGTAATTTTTTTGTTGGCTTGTATCACAAAAGCCAGTATCAAATGGATTTTCTAAATATGCAGCAGCTCAAGAAGTAAAAGATTTTTGAGAATGGAGGTTCAAGCATTTTATATTAGTACACAGTGGGTGGGTACATACACACATAGAAAGAACAGTCCTGAACCAAATCCTGCTGTGATGATTATAATGTTAAGATTGTGGTGAGGTGATGATTCAGTTGTGTGGTCATTTTAAGGTTTTTACTGGCGCTACAGCAGCACGACAGAATGTTTCTTTATCTTTTTGTAACATAGTCAGCCACATTTAATTGCAGAACTTTTAAATATAGAGTTGCTACTTTTTGTCTTCGCACTTTAGTGCAGCTTTTCATGTTAGGAGAAAAAAAAAAACATTGGGTGGACCCCTGCGCATAATTACTCAGTAAAAAGAAACGGAAACGTGCGAATAAACTCTATATCGAGGCAACAGAACGCAACGGAAGACCGGAATATAAAATCTTTTGACTGTATGAAGTCATCCCACAGGTGACTGTGGCAAGTAAATATGTGTCAAAACATAGAATCATCAGTTAGTAGCAAGACAAATTTATTCAGATATTGAAGAGATTAATATAATATGCGTCGCCATTCTTCTTCTTCTTCTTCTTCTTCTTCTTCTTATTATTATTATTATTAGTAGTAGTAGTAATAGTAGTAGACGTAGTACGCTTATGTTAGCCGTGACGGAATCAAAATGGACCTTAATTTAAAATACTGACACGGGTGGGTAAAAATGTGCGCTAAACTACAACAAACTCTTATACACTAATGTTCAGTCTGTTTGATTGCTGCTGCTTTGCCACGTCTCCTCAACAAGGTGGCTGCCTTAAAAAAAACAAGAAACAACAAAACAACAACATCACCAAAAAACCTGAAACTCCTACATAAAATGAAAATGATACTGAAGCACAAGTCGGCGGAAGCAAACCCTACCGTCATGCCAACTCTCGGTGTGTCCTACGAACAAAAACTGCACTACAACTATCATAAACTGTTTCATTTCCGTGCGGTTTATTCATACAATTTCTAACAAAAGTCGGCGTTTCTCTCAACGGCTAATTAAAGTTATTAAATGGAAACGTCTGCGTTACATTAATCTAGGGTGGTGCCGAGACCAACCCGAACACACACACAAAAAAACAAAACAAAAAAAAAACATGACTGGTTCCTGTTTCCGACTTCCTCGTCTTCTTCTTTGAGGTTTTACGGCAGCTGGCGTCTATGTTGTTTCATCACTGCCACCCTCAGGTATTATTCTCCATTTTTATCCATTTTAAGGGGATATACTATCGTGTCCCCTTAGAGTGGTCTCTCCAGTCGTCCTTAGAAAACGAAATATCAATTTCCTCCCTTGCACATTGTGCCCATATTCGAATATACTTTTAACATTGTCCTCCACCTGTCCTATTTTCCGCAACGGTGTTATCATTTCTCCTGTGTTATATATATATTTCCAGCATGGTACAAGAATATGCTCACCTGTCTCAGCTTCATGACTGATAGCAAAGACCTGTTGGATGTTTTCCTATGATGAAAAATGTACTGTTAAGGTTGCTCTACCCAATTCTCAGCCTGCCTACTATTACTTGCTCTGTCCTCTTATTTTCTCTACTTCTTAATACTTCTACACTGTTTGAACTGGATTGAATGTAAATGTCTTCCTTTTATTGTATTCCTTGTTGTGTCATCTGTTTTGGTTTTTTTTTTTTTTTTTTTTTTTTTTTCCATTATTGTAACTTATTGTTAAAAACTGTTTTGTTTGACTGTTTTCCTTTTCTTTTAGCTAAATGGGTGACATCATAACCTCCATGGCAGAAATAATTAAAAGGAATGAAAAACAAAAAAAGTATAACAGATTAACATCTGCTGACACACTGTGAGAAACCATGCATAGAAATTCGTCCCCGTCCTATTTGACAGCGAGTCCAGGGAGGAGTCCCTTTGCTGCTGAACAAGCGCTACCTGCTTGTTACCACCTGCCATTGCAACTAGGAGGATCTTGGTGTCTGTCTATCTTTCAATGAAATCACAGTAACAAAGAGAGAACACAGTGGAAGTAGTAAAAATCACATCTTTTATTTGCCCAATCACCCACTGTTCAGCTCATGTTAAATCTCTGCTATAAGTTAGATATTTACATCATTCAAGGCCCTTCACAAAATGAATCATGATCGTCTTTACAAAGAAATCTATTTACATTGTACAAAAAAATTGCATACATAATCATCCACACACCAAACCCTTTTTCCCTTGAAAAACAAATAAAAAGCAGTTGCATTTTCTTCATTTGTTGTTTTCCCCACCATAAGTTACGTATTTGCCCCTGGTATTATTCCCCATTCCATCAACCCAGTGTCCCCCCAACCCTGCCCACCATTTTTCATTTTCAGACAGGCAATTACTAAGTCACAGTCAACTGGTCAGCTACTGAATTTCTCATCAAGACTGTCAGTAAGGCAGGCAGTTTATAAGTCCTCAGTCAGTTAGATCACTGCTCTCGAAGATGTGCTCTCCTTAACATATTTAAGGTCCTCTAAAGCATTTCAGTGTCTGTGGAATTTGATGAAAATGAAACCATGAAACCATTTCAAAGCATTTTCTAAGAAGGGTGGTTTAAGACATGGCACATCGGAAACGAAAAAGTAACACTGTATAATGTATTTATGTAGGACGACACAAGCATGGCTTGCTCCATTTTCATGTTTTTAATTTTTTTGTCTTGGTCAGGCTTTTGATACAGTGTGATGAATTAAATTCTGCTTATTTCGCCAAATTCATCCTGTTAGATTACAGCATTAGCTTCAAGCTAGAAGTATCCCTTATTAATTATTTTCACAAGAGTGAAAAGAAAAGAAAGTCAGTGTCCATTTTAACCTGTTCTGCATGTGACTGTAGGAGTTTTACTTACATCTCTCTGGGATCCACTGTTTGTCTGGTTAGGGCCCAGAGGAAGGTTGATATATCAATATATCAACTCAAAATATTATTTTGAATGACATGGTGACACTTGTCTAATAACTCTTAAGAAGTAGATGACTGACCCGTAGGTTGGAATTTTACATGTTGATTGTTGCAGTTACACGTTGAGTGGTTTTTCTTGAATATACCCAATGGATGTTTTGTTTTTGACATCCTACTCTTTAATTCACTATTCCAGCATGAATCTTTATCTGACTTCCAGACAGAAGCAAGCATTATGCCAGCCAGTGTATGTACCAACACTTCACTCGGTTAAACACAACAATGATTTGATTGAATCCTCCACCAGTAAAAAGGACTCTTTGGTGAGTGAGCTACTAGTTTGGCTAACAGTGGATTGAAAAATGTCCAATAAGAGCAATAATTTCATATTAAATTGTTCTGAGCTGATGGGTTAATTTCATAAATCAATGTAGTGGTTTAGAAAAGACCTGAGAGCCCCAAAGAACAGATACAGAAATAACGTGTAAACGTTGTCCAAAAGATCATTCTCAGGACCAGTAGCTTCAACATCCATACAACGAGTTCTTTTTATGCCATTTGGAGTATCTATGTGCCTGCATAATGCACGACCATATGGACTAAAGTTTTATTCGGGCATATTTTGGCTGATACCAACAGTTTGAGTTGAAGCTGTTAATAGTCGATACTGGACCAGTTCATCTTGTTGGAAGTGCACTGACAATTACTGCCTCATATCAAATACCTTTTTTCCTTTTAAGGACAATATCAGCTTGATATATATCTGTAAACGTATAGTATGGATGTATCCGTGTGTTAATCAGTGTGTATACAGTCACCACGTTTCTCTCAAAACTCTTACTCTTCTTCATACAGCCACTATGTTGTTCATCTCCCATTTCTGAGTGGTTTTATTTGTGTCACAGTCTGATATAAACACTTTGTGGAGCAGGTCGGAGCGGTCCAGACATTTCCCTGGTAGGAGAGCACAGATGAATATTAGTATTAGTGTTTGTTCTAGGGGTTCAAAAGCCCATAGGAAAATTTCAATTTCATTACATCTCCTCCTATAAGGATCCCTTCAACTGAACCTTATCGAGTGGCAGTGTGATAATGATGTTATATCTGAAAGTGGAGGTCTGAGGTTTGTTTCAAAATTCCAGAGCAGTTGCATCTCAAACATGGCTACTGCTTGGCTTTGCCATTGGGTAGTTTGAAACTGTTCTGTATCACTGTGTGGTTCACTGACTGCACTACTTACTATAATAAACCTAGATGTCGCTGCTGATACAACACATGGACAAATTAAATCTGTCCTATTGCACAGTGTGTTCATAAGCACCACAGGGCTACCTCCTCTGTGGCTCAGGAGGTAGAGTGGTCGTCCACCTATCAGAAGGCCTCAGCGGTCTTGGCACATGCTGAAGTATCCTTGGGCAAGATACTGAACCACCAAAATTGTCCTGGAGCCATCGGTTTGGTGTGAGTGTGTTTGAATGGAACAATCATAATGAGCAGGCTAAGCTGTCATACGAATGTGTGTGCAAATGGGTGAATGCAGACTAGAAAAGCGCTACACAAATAGAGCCATTTACCATTTACCTTCACAGTCTGTGTTCTTAAGACCGCCATATCAAATCAACAAAACCATGTACAAACTCACACCAGTAAACAGTACAGCACGATAAACCACCCTGTATCTTTGACATTTATGTGCTACCACTTTTTGTTGCTAATCATCTCACACTGACATTGATATGTATTAAAGAAGTGCTCAAAATGTTATTGCATGACCTTGATTTACAATTCATTCCCATCATTTGTTTTTTTTGTGTGCACGAGATCTGTATATACAGTACCACATGTGGAGGCAAACAAAACTCGTATCTCCCAAATGAAAAATGAGCTATGTGCCAGCTCTTTAGAAAATCAACTTGACATAAATTCTTCACCAAAATGAACCTCCATTGAACACACAGGCCACCAACAAACAGTCTGCTGTGCTTTACAAGACATGCATAAAATACTCTCAGCCTGTTTTCTGACACCTTGCCAGACTGTTGTAGCTTATACTAACCTTCTGCCCTGAAGGCATATGAGGGATACTTAAAAATAATGCAAATACTAATTGTCCAAGGTTAATTACCATGAGTAACTTGAATGTAACAGAGAAAACACATAGACAATGGCCAAGATTCACTGAATGTTTTAGAAAAAAAATTGATAACATATGTACAGAGCTGAAACATTGCTCTTTTTTAATTAGGGGAAATGAGTTGTGTGCATCTTTGTACACCGTGGATATATTTGGATAAAAAAGGTTAGGAACTACATACACTAGTTCTGTGTTGACTGCCTACATATGCATTCAAGGTGTAACTACACTTCTTGCGTAGATGAATTAACCCAAAGGTGGGAACAAGTTGTATTGTCTATGCACACAACAGCATTTCGACATGCAATGTATTAAAACTTGGCCTTAGCATATATATCTTTTTTTTCCCTCTCTCTATGGCAGTTATTTTACTGGGAAAATCTGTTCAAGTCCAAGTTCAATGTCAGGTGAAAAAAGTCCCAAGTTAAATGTAAAACTATTCTGGCTCTTGTTCAACTTGTTCAATGCTTCATTTTCTATTGTCCAACAATCACTGCTTTGTATTGTTTTGTTTTGTTTTCTTCTGGGAAAATCTGTTGAAGTCCTACATGTTTAAGTCTCTGTAGATGTTTAAATGTACACTACCGGTCAGAAGTTTTAGAACACCCCAATTTTTCCAGTTTTTTACAGAAAATTTTTCAGTTTAATGTCTCATTGCACTCTGAAATGAAAGCAAAGCACAAATAAGCAATTACAGTTAAAAAAGAAATCATGGAATCAATTTATAGACCAAAATGTATTCTAAACTTTTGACTCATCAAAGTAGCCACCTTTGGCAGGTATAACAGCTGAACACACTTGTGGCATTCTTTCTACAATAGAAATCAAATATTCTTCAAAAATTTCTTCCCAAATCTGTTGCAGAGGTTCCCATAAATGTGTGGCACTTGCAGGTTGCTTTGCTTTCACTCTTCTGTGCAGTTTATCCCAAACCAGCTTGATGGGGTTTAAGTCTGGAGAGTGTGCTGGCCACTCCATGTTTTCAAGCTCACCATCTTGGTCTTTTTTCCTGAGGTAGTTCTGGCATACCAGAGGGTATTGCATGGCGCTGCAGAATGCTGTGGTAGCCGTTTTGGATCAGGGTGCCTCTCTCTGTACAAGTCACCGACCCTGGATCCAGTGAAACAGCCCCAGACCATCACACTTCCTCCTCCATGTTTGACAGTTGATGCCACACACTGTGGAACCATCTTTTCACCTACTCAACAGCATACAAAGATCCTGAGTGATGAACCGAAGATTTCAAATCTTGATTCATCAGACCATGCCTTCTTCCAGTCTTCAGTAGTCCAATGGCGGTGTTTCATGGCCCAGGCAAGCGGTTTTGTCTTATTCTGACTACTTTGCAATGGCTTTCTTAATGCAACTCGTTCTGTCAAACCTGCAGCTCGAAGTCTTCTCTTCACAGAAACTGAGACTTGCTTACTATGACCACTATTAAGCTGTGCTTGAAGCTGTTGTCCTGTGAGCTGCCTATCATGAAAGCTCAGAAACTTGTCCTCTGATTCAGCTGTGGCTTTGGATCTGCCAGACCTCTTCCTGTCAGAGTTTCCCCTAGTTTCTGAGTGCCTTTTGATGGTGAAGAAAACTGTACTCACTGACATGTTGACTTTCTTTGCAATTTCTCTGTAGGAAAGATCTACATTTTTAAATGTTATGATGGTCTGTCTCTCTTCCATTGTTAAATGCCTTTTTCTTGCCATTTTTGTAGCAACACACTACTTTCTGCAATTACTGCAATTACTTTTCAGTTTTGGGTAAACTAACCTTGTTTTTTTTAACCTCTGGCAGTTCAGCACTTTTTACTATTTCAAGCTATTCATTGGACTTGAACGAATGGATTTGCAATAAATAACAGGAAAAATTGGGGTGTTCTGAAACTTTTGACCGGTAGTGTAGATGTGAAAATATTCCAGCTCCAGCGATGTTTCCCCCACTGCTTCTCTGATGTTTACCCCCTCTCTCGCTCCTCACCTGATTTGGTGAATTAAGAGTTTATTTCAACCAATCCAGAATTAGTGATGATTGTTGGAACAGTGAAAAGACAAACCAAGAAGGTTTGTTAAGTTTTATTCTGTTTTTGTTTCGTGTGAATCTAATCTTACTAGTAATGATGATTGTCAGTGATGACAAATGACTGAATTAGTGAAAAATATATGAAAACTGTTCCGTGTTTAAAATAATACAAATATTTACCTGTTGGAACATGAGTAAACCGATGGAGATCCTGGATAGACAGAGAGAAATAAACAGAAAGAGTGGGTAAATTCTTAGTCATTCCAATACACTAGTCTGTCTCAGACTGATAAGTGTGCTCCCATCCTTTCCTGTCTGCATACAGAGCACGGCAAGCTCAAGCACAAGAACTGCAGAGATTTGTTGTTTTCTTCAGTACAGAGAGAACAAGAGAGACAGAGAAAGAAAGAATGTGTGTGCATCTTACCTTGAAGTACTTCCACTCAGTGTGCTGGTTCTGTTCACAGTGTGTGATGATGACAGCTGAACTATCACCTCCTCTGGTCAAGCACTGGTCGTACTGCATCAACTGGTTTGCCTCATTGATACGGAACAACTGCACGCACGCACGCGCACACACGCGCACGCGCGCACACACACACACACACACACACACACACACACACACACACACACACACACACACACACACACACACACACACACACAGGTTGTGTTTTTATCACTTGTGGGGACATTGTGGGACCCTAACCCTAACCCTAACCCTAACCACTATTTTCCTATTCCTAACCTTATACCTACCCTAACCTTACCTAACCCGTAACCCTATCCTCAGTCTTCACCCTAAAATGTAATGATTTACATTAAGGGGACCTTTTGTTTTCTTTTTTTTGTCCCCATAAGGCAGGTGAGTCCCCACAATGTGACTGTGTAAATTGATTTTTGTCTCCACAACGTGATAAATACCTGGTCTCACACACACACACACACACACACACACACACACACACACACACATTAGTTGAAAAGATTGTGCGAAGTGACTAATACAGACCACAGGGTGGCAGTAATATTTTGTTCAGAGTTACAGTGAAGGAGAAGATGTTAACAAAAAAAACAAAAACAAAAAACAAACAAAAAACCCATAACAAACAAACAGGAAGTAACAGTGAAACAAGTTTTTCTTAGCACGACAGAAGTGTAAAGTGCAATGCCATGCATTTGCTGATGTTCGGGATGTAGCGATATTTCAAATCTTGCAATATCGCTATAGAAATATGGCTCTATGCCGTTTTAGGACTGTGGCGCTAGCTATCTCTTGAACAGCTGAAGGCGCAATCATAGTAGTCAAGAAGACAGATTCCCATTATCCTTTTTGTGCAAGCCAAGCAATAATAAAAATAAACGAGACAATTACAGGTGAACGTGCCAATAACGATAAAGAGATTGAAGATGCTACATCGACTTTTAGAGCTGATATGAGGTAACATTTTGTTTTTCCTCTTTCAAGAACTGACAATGGCGAAAAAGAAACTGACAAATGCAAAACAACTCGGAAGTACTGCAGGATGATGATCAACTACACTATGGGAAACACATCAAACATGAGAAGCCATTTGGTATTTCACCACCCGGAAAAGCTCAACAATGCAGCTCACAACAACAACATACTGTGAGCTTCAGCTTTAGCCTGAAAGAAAAATTTGGAGCCCCATTTCCACATAACAGTCTGAGAGCAGAAGAAATGACACAATGCATCGGCGAATATATAGCCAAAGACTTGCCAAAGCTAATGTGACACAGAGCCTCAAAGAAGCAGAGTGCATCTGAATAACCACAGATGGGTGGACTCGACAAGCTATTCAGAGCTATATTACAGTCACAGCTCATGTTACAGCCAGCAAATGGGAAAAGAAAAGTTTGTGCAGTTGTTAAAAGAAAAGGTTCAATGCAGAAACATGTTGTTCCAGTCATTTTCTGTAAAGTTTGCAGGTCCTCACAGTTTTGGTGCAGAAACCTAGGAAAAAAGATTAATATCAGTCTAGTCAATAGCTGTAACTAGCTAACCAGTGAAAGAAGAACCAGACAAAAAAGTCAGAGCATTTACAAAGACTGAAACAAAGTCATCGAGTTGTATGAGTGTGTACAAACAAAACTGCTGCAAGCAACTTAAGTGGAACCATGCAAGGACAATGTGAGTTGTGACCGCAAACAAGAGCTGTTGTCCACGTTATCAAATTGAATTGAATCTGGAAAGCCCGTACAACAAGGGTAAATTGAAAGAGAGGAAGCGGCATCAGACGAACAGAGCTCGGTTGAGCGATGTGTGTACACACTCAAGCAGACTGTCCAGGCTGTCAGTGAAGTTGCTAACCTGCACATAACAAATATGACAGCAAAATACTGATGTGGCAGGAATTCTGGGATCAGTTTGAAACTATCATTCATGAAAATAGGGAGCTGAGCAGAACTTAAATGCTTGCATATCTCAAGTCATATCTTGTGGATCCAGCTGCCAGAGTCATTGCAGGGCTAAAAATAAGAGTGACATAAAGATGATGCCACAGCCATGCTTAAGCAGAGATTGGGAAGAAAAGATCTAGTTGTGAGTGCACACATGGCTAAATTGCTGAACTTGACTCCAGGTAAAAAATCTTCAGACATCTCTATGATGAGTGTGAAGTACAAATTGGAGTCTTGGAGTCACTGGGAGTGGTTTCAGATACATGAGGAATGCTGTGGCCCATATTACTCCAGATGATCCCAGACGATCTTGCTCTTTCTTACACATGACATTCAAAAACATTCCTGCAACAAGAAGTTGCAAGCAAAAAACATGCCATGCACTTAAACCCTAATAATCAGTGCAGTCTGCTTACCTGTACCACTTTAAAACAGATTCAGAAGTGGAAGATTCAGAAAAGCATGAGCAGCCAAAACTCTCCCCAAGGGAGTTTGTTCAGTGACAGTTGTTGTGTCACAAGCCAGAAATCAGAACTGTGTACAGATGATACAATCACAATGCAAAAGGAAAAACTGAAAAAAAAAAAAAAAAAAAAAAAAAGGGGGGAGATGTTTTGTGTGCCCAGGTCAACAGCATGTTGCCAAGTTCTGTTGAATTAAGGGTGTCACACGCAGCGCGTGTGGACAGAGACACCACTTCATGCTGTGTGATAAAAGTTAACAAACTGATGCTGTCATCTCTTGGTGGCTCCCCACACAGTAAAAGATAAGTATATAGTCCCTCTACAAAAAGCAACCGCATGGGCTGAAGGAATAAAGGGGAAGAAGGACAGAGACAGCCAGCAGAGCGTTGTCCTGGAGAAACAGGTAAATGCACTGGGATTACCGCTGTGAAAAAAATGAACTCCACACTTTTGGTAATGACACATCAAAGACAAAAGAACACAGCGCTGTAAAATTAGTTCTGTAAAATGTTGCAGACAAAGACAAAAATGTTGCAATTGAAGTTGCTGAAACACCACAGGTAGGTTCTGCCATCATGCAGGTTCCTGAAAAACAAATCTGTATCCTGTGAAAAGGGGGATGCCATCAGCAGATGTTTCAGGCAGCAGCAGACGACTACTGGAAAATCGAAGCTGGCAGAGTACAAGGACTATCAGACTCCCCGATTGCCATAGAAACATTTTTTGGCTGGACAGTCATGCATGACTGATGGTCAAGCATGAGTGCCGTTTTGTGCATGAAGACTGGCACGGAGGAAACCACACAGGTTTCAAACCACCTACGTGCATTCTAGGGAGCAGAATGCCTAGACATCTCCAGCAAAGGTGAAGAACAAAAAAGAGCCAACAAAGCTTTGACAGGTCAGTCAGGGTGATATGATTTGCAGTTACCATGGCACTAAGATGCACTGGAACTCCCAGACAATCTGAGAATTGCCAAGAAAAGATTTAAAGGTCTGAGAAGAAAACTGGAAAATGATGTGACACTTTTCAAACAATTTGATAGAGAATCTTCAACAAGGAATGTGTGAAAGCATCCCAGAGACCAAAACCACAGGCATGAACTGAGGCTACAAATATCCAGTACCACTTGTCACATCATGCTGTAATTAGGGGAAAAAAACGGCCGAGTTGAGAGTTGTTTTCAATACTTGTTCACAAGTCCGACCATCCCTCAACAACAGTCTGCTCACCTGACCAAATCTGAACCCCGACCTCCTAAACATCTTTGTGAGATTCAGACTGCATCCAACTGCATTCACAGCAGCCATCACAAAGGCTCTACAAAGACCAACAAATATCCATTGCTGATAAGGACAGAGACACTTGAAGATTCCCGTGGCTTACAGGACACAAAATCATAGACCTGGAGCTATTCCTTGATGCTGCCAGCCAAGCCTCCAACCCCAGGGGGTTGTTGTATCTTTAGTTCACTGACACAGTAATTTATGCAGTTATTCATATAGTTAAAAACATTTAAAAAGAAGTTAAGAAGAAGACGGATGAACATGAGAGGGATGGACCACCTTCAAAAGTATAGAAGTTTGTGCAAGTATCTCAACTAATGGGAGGAGGTTTACTGTACACTGGTCAAGTCATGCTTTTAGTAAAATATGTCACTCAGATTTTACTAAATTCCACAGAGGGAAAAGCGATATATGGCTTAGACTTTTACTTTATTGATCCCAATTTGGGAAATTCTTTTGTTGCAGTAGCAGTTTAAACATACACATGAACATAAAATATATACAATAAAGAAGGATAAGGATGAGAATAAAAACTAAGAGAAAAAGAATGTTTTCAAAAAATATGACTAAGCAATTGTTAAAAATATAACTAAACATATAAACAAGAATGACAGCCATTGTTAAAAATATGACTAAGCATAACTGAAGATATAGTTATATAATATGTATTATAATTTATAATACATATTATTTAATAATAATAATATCATAAAAATACAATTTAACTAAGTATATAAACAAGTATTAACAGCAGGTCGTAAGAGAGAGAGAGCAAGCCAGAGCTATAAACTAGAAAAAATATGTGCAAGTTGCAGATGATAAATAAATGTAGACAATAAACAGTATGCGCAATATTGCAGTAGTGCCAATAATATGTAACACTGAATATTGGGGTTTGTGAGGTTGGTAGAGATTAACTGTTTAAAATACTGTTGTTCAGTGTGATGGCAGGAATGTTTTCCTGAAGCGGTCCTTGTGACAGCGGAGCTGGAGCAGTCTATTGGAGAAGGAGCTCCGCTGTCTGTCCACGAGGCGGTGAAGAGGATGTTCAGGGTTATCCAGGACGGATAACAGTCTGTCCAGTGTACTCCTCTCCACCACCGCCTCAAAGGTGTCTAATTTGCAGCCAATAATGGAGCCGGCCTTTCTGATCAGTTTGTTTGCACTCCGAGGTATTTCTAATTCACCACCACTGTGACATGCTCCCCCAGAATACGCAGTGGTTGTGTGGTCGTCCTGTTCCTTCTGAAATCAATCACCATCTCCTTGGTCTTGGCCATGTTAAGCAGGTGATTTCTAAGGTGATTTCTACCAGACCATTCCACAAAATTGTTCACCACTGCTCTGTATTCCTCCTCTCCATCCTTTACACACCCCACCACCGTTGAGTTGTCGGAGAATGTCTGTAGGTGGCACAATGAGGAGTTGTACTGGAAGTCTGAGGTGTATAAGATGAAGAGAAAAGGAGACAAAACAGTCGGTGGTGCTCCTGTACTGCTTTCCACGGTCTCAGGCAGAACATCTCCCAGTCGAACAAACTGTGGTCTCTCTGTCGGGTAGTAATCCAGGAGACTGTGGACGCATCGACACCCATTATTCACAGCTTCTCACCCAGGAGCAGCAGCTGAATGGTATTAAACGCACTGGAGAAATCAAAGAAAGTGATAGTCACAGTGCTGCCGCTACAATCCAGGTGGGAGTGAGCACGCTGCAGCAGGTGTATGATGGCGTCGTCCACACCCAGTTGGTAGGTGAACTGTATAAGGTCCAGTGATGATTTCATCTGCAGTCGGAGGTGGACCAGGACCAGCCTCTCCAGCACCTTCATCATGAGTGATGTAAGGGCAACGGGTCGGTAGTCATTAGGGCCAGATGGAGACTTCTTCTTTGGAACAGGAAATGCACAGGACGTCTTCCACAGCACCTGGACTCTCTGCAGGCTCAGGCTGAATAGGTGTCCCAGGATCACAGACAGCTGGCTGGCACAAGTCCTCAGGACTCTGGAACTAATGCAATCAAGGCCAGCAGCCTTGCCCAGGTGCAGCATTTCCAGCTGTCTTCTTACCTGGCACGCAGTCAGGCAGGGGATGGTGCTAGTGGAGGGAGTGCTGTGGGAGATGGTGGGAGATGTGGGAGTCGAGTCCAAGGGAGGGATCACCCTCTCTTGGACTCCCACCCAGTTGAGTCCAAGGGGGTTGAGGATTGGAGAGAGAAAGCTTGGGCTAAAGGGGGTTATAGAAGCCATTGTGGACAGTAGTGGGGTGTGAAGGGGCAGGGGAATGCAAGGCCACTCCTGGTTGTGAGCTAAAACTGCTGAAAGTGTTTTGCTCATTGGCCCTCTCAAGGCTGCTGGCAGCTGGTCTGTCTCTTGCCTTGAGTCCCGTGATCTCCATCACTCCTGTCCACAAATCCTTCATTCTGTTCTGCTGGAGTTTGGCCTCCAGCTTCCTCCTGTAGGCATCTCTGCTCTGCCTCAGCTTCTGCCTCAGCTTCTCCCTCAGCTTGTGCTGAACACTCCTCAGTTCTTTTTTTGTCCCCTGACCTGAAGGCTTGTTTCTTCCTGTTTAGCATGACTATTCAGTTCACCATGATGGTGATCCAGGCCTTGTTGGAAAAGCAGCGTACAGTCCGGGCTGGCAGTATGGTCTGTTCACAGAATTTGATGTACTCTGTGATATGCTCTGTCAGGCTGTTGATGTCCTCCACATGTGGCTCACACAATACATTTTAGTCTGTTGTCTCAAAGCAGTCCTGCAGTGACTCATTAGCCTCCTGAGTCCACCTCCTCACTGTCCTCGTGGACACAGGCTGCCTCTGGACAAGAGGGACATTCTGAGGCGTTAACAACACCAGGCTGTGATCAGCTCTGCCTGGGGGGGAAGGCCTGTCCCCAGTAATGGCTACAAACACGTTTGGTTGCTGCGTTAGTAGCTCTGCTACAGTGGAGTGGATGATGTCACATGCTGCTTGCCTGTCTGCCTTCGGAGGGATGTAAACAGTGATCACGATGGCGGATATGAACTCCCGAGGCAAATAATAAGGCCACATCACCACAGCTAGCAGCTCAATGTCTGGGCTACAGAAACGTTCCTTAATGGTAAAATGTCCTGGATTACACCACTTCTCATTCACAAACAGCGCAATCCTTCCTCCCTTCTTCTTACCGCTCCGAGCTACGTCTCACTGCCCTGACACAGCTGAAGCTGGGTACCTCCACGCTCCAGTCAGGGATGTCAAGGCCATTAGGCTGCACTGTCGGTATTCCCAGTGAGTCCTGACCAGTGCAACAAGCTCGTGTCTTGTTTGCCAAGGAGGTCACGTTCCCCGTGTTGATCACCAGAGTGGACAGTCTGTATCTCCATGCCTTCGCCCTCTTCATCTCGTCCGGGACTAAAATCCTCTCTCTGGGCGGCAGCGTGGGTTTACACAACACGATCAGCTTCTTGCATGTGTGGACAATTCCCCCACTCCTTTCTGTATGGCTCTCCATTACGAAGAGTGTAAAAAGTAACAGGGGGGCCACCAAAATAGTTGTAAAACTGCACACAAACATCCATCCATGTCTATCCAGACTCATAATATACAGTGCTGCTTGAAAGTTTGTGAACCCTCCAGAGCATGGTTACTGTTTTTGTAAAAAACATTAAAACAACCTTATTAAACATACATCCAAATCCCAATTTGTAAAGCACACCTTCCAAATAATGGACACACACACAAAAAGAAATATATTTTCATTATTTAATTCAACAAAGGTGGTTTATTTCACAAAAACAGAAAATTTAACATGTGCAAAAGTATGTGAACCCTTTTATCAGTAGCTTGTGGCTCCTCCTTTTGCAGGCATTACTTCAATGCCTTCCGTAACCACTAACTAGTCTCTCGCATCTGCTTATAGGGATTTTGCCCACAGAGTCGCCCAGGTCCAGAGGCAGAAAAGCAGCCCTAGACCTTCACATTTCCACCACCATGCTTCACTGTTTGGAGGAGGTTCTTTTCTTCATATGCAGTGTTGGCTTTTCTCCAAACATGGTGGTTTTGATTGTGACAAAATAATTCTATTTTGGACTCGTCTGTCCAAAGAATGGACTTCCAGAAGGCCTCTGATTTGTCCATGCGCTCTCTGGCAAAGTTGAAACAGGCAGCTTTGTTCTTTTTTGAGAGCAGAGGCTTCCTTCTAGCAACCCTCCCATGAATGTCATGGCTATTCAATTTTCGTCTGATTGTAGATGCACGCACATTTGACCCAGATGTTACCAGAGAGGTCTGCAACTCTCTAGAGGTGATGTTTGGGTTGGCCTTCACCTGATTTCTTATTTTTCTGGTGCTTCTGAGTGATAGTTTTAATGGCCGTCCACTTCTAGGCAGAGTTGCTATCATGTTGAAGGCCCTCAATTTGTAAATTATTTGTCTTACAGCGGATGGATGCAGCTGGAATCTTTTGGAGATGGTCTTATAGCCCTCCCCAGACTAGTGGGCTGTCATACCCTCTTCTTCATGTCCTTGGATATCTCCTTTGCTCTCTGCATTGTCGATTTGTATGGGACCACAGTGGTTTGGTTGGTTTCCTCTCTCTTTTAATTAGCCAAACCCATTCCCAAGGATGTCCTATTTCATTGGTCTGCTTAATAGATTAATTAAACACCCAAATGTGTTTCATCTGAGTCTGTTACCTGCTTGACTTAACCAATGCAGCTGGGGGTTCACTTACTTTTGCACATACACTAATTCCATGTTTCATGTAGGTTTTGGGCTACTTAAACAAGTCCCACTAAATAAGTACATGCAATTGATAAACACATATCTGACATTTCATACATAAAAACTGGTGATGATGAAATAAGAAAATCACAGTAAAACAACAGAAACATCTAAACTGCTCAAGGGGTTCACATACTTTCAAGCAGCACTGTATGTAGTGCATGCCTGGGGGGACCAATGAGGGGGTCAGCAATTGCATCAGGGTAGCTATGGCCCCCTCTGGGCAGCGCTCTAGAGGTGGGCACCCAAGATTAGTGTCACCAATTCACTATCCAACCAAATGTGAAATATGATCACAATCTCCCCCTCTGTTCCTCAGTTACAGAGTTGAATAATGTCCAAAAAACGTTTTTGCAGAGCAGTATGATGTCACAGTTAACCTTTGACCTTTCGTATATAAAATGTCCTCTTCATCACTTTATCTAATGAGACACTTGTGTTATTTGACATTTCTCATAATGTATGCATTATTGAGTTATAGCCAAAAACAGTGACTTTGACCTTTGACCACCAAATTGTAATCAGATCATTCTTGAGTCCAAGTGAAAATTTTGCTCCAATTTTGAAGGAATTCCCTCAAGGCGTTCCTGAGATATCATATTCAGCACACAAGGAGGGACAGACAACCTGAATACATAATGCCTCCGGCATTGGCTGTTGCCAGCACGGAGGTATAAAAAACAGAAGACTGTGGTAGACAGCAATGCAAACCAACAGTTGAATATCTGGAGAAAATACTGTGTCTGACCATTATAATTACTAATCCTGAAAAAGAATTAGTTTTGAGTGTAAAATCATGAGGGAAAATTACCAAAAGCTAAAGGTCATTTCTGATAGAACATAGAAAATTAAGAAGTGGGCAGGAAAAAGTATACTTTACTGAGGGAGTCCAGTTGTCTGAAGAAAATCAGAAATACTGCACACTGTTCTACTATTCTGTGGCCAACAAACTAATCAAAGAGCAAAACAAACCAGATCAGGACCACCTCCATCTGGACTGAACGAAGCTACAGGAGACAAAGCAACACATAAGATAATGAGTGTTTCATTACCTGGTTGCCCCCCATCCTGTGGCAAGGTCCTATTTCCACGTTGCCTCCATTGGTGTGTCCCATACTATCAATACAGTAACTCGTCTCAAAGCCCCGAATCTACGCACACGTGGATAGGATGCACACACACACACACACACACACACACACACACACACACACACACACACAACTTTATGAGACATGATATTACACAATATGGTACATACAAGCCATCTAACAATCATGAAAGAAACTGTAACTGAACATGCTGTGCTTGCTTATGCGTGTTTGCCTACCTCCCCCCATTCTACATTTTTTGGAGGCAGAGGGTAGTGCAGTGGAATGTCATATGCTATTTCCTCCATGAACCACTTGAAGCTCTTGCATCGATGTTCCTCCCTGACAAAAAAGGTACACCAAGCAATTGATTTAGAACTGTGAACTTGTTTTACTTTGAGCTAATAACCAGTGTTTCCCACCAATTAAGGAGACTGTGGCGGCCCTCCACAGTCTCGTTTGGGCCCGCCACAGTCTCGTCCCCCCCCCTCGCTTTCCACCCTCCTCCCCACCTAAAAAATAATAATAATAACCAGATCCGTCAGTCAGCCGATTACACAGCTGTAGCCTACTCTACTCTATAGCCCGCGAGCGAGAGCGCGCGCGTGAACACACACGCACGCGCCAACAGGTCGCGTTCATAGACGGTCCTACTGTCTGCTGCATTTGGCGCGATCCGGCGACACCGCATCCATACAGTCTATGATCCATACATGACAGCAGGCCGGGACGGCATTTCAAGATTGTGTGAGGTAAGTTGGTAAAACTTCTCTTTTGGGCAGGTATCAAGTTCGATAACGGAGCAGTGTTGGCCATGTTGCTGATCTCATTGCACCAGTCAACTTCTAACATACCAAACAGAGTCTAACTTTCCGCTATCCCTGGTCCTGATTTCCCGGTAGCTAGCTACTTGTCCGCTATTTCTCCCTCTCCCGCTCACGCTATTTCTCTCTCTCATCCCTCTGTCGTTTGTGCTCTCTCTCTACCCGTTTATAAAAATTAACATGAAATTAATTATTTAATATCTCTCGTCGGCGAGAAAGAAAAAGAAAAGAAAAAGAAAAGAGGGATCCGACAGCGCTGAGTCAGTGACTCTGCCACAGCCTTATCGGTGAAGAGGGGTGAGGTTATGGCTTAAAAGCTGTAGCGGAGCCGGCGGGGGGGCAGAGGGTGCGGCTGCCCCGGGCCCACGGTTATGAGGGGGCCCATCGCAAGGCTGATGCCGAAAAAACAAAAAGGGAAAGTCGGTCTCTTACTGCTGTATTTGTAAAGATATAAGTGTAAAAAAAAAAAAACGGGGAGAAAACAGTCTGAATCAGAGCGTTTCTGAAGATTAAGAGGACATGCCACCTCTCTTGCACTGTCTGGCGATCTCTCTCTCTCTCTCTCTCTCGTATGTTCTTAAGGATGATACCAACTTGTTATGTTCATATACAGCAATTTATATTACATTCAGTGGTCTCAAAATGCCCTAAAGAGGTACATCAGGCTTGAAAACGTACACACACACCCAACCCCGAGGGTCAGAGACCCTCCCACCACAGTCTCCTAAAATCCTGTGGGAAACACTGAATAACATATTAATTTCAGAACCAATTCTAAAAATAAAGGGAGGAAATGCCTCAAATTTCATCTCATTTCAAATGTTAAGAATCTTCTGTGTCTGTACAGCTGAATTTAAGGCTGAAGACCTGCTTTTGTGTACATTTCCCCACTGAAATAACAAGACCTTTCATTTGATCTCCGATTTTGTCTGGCCTAAAAATCACACTCTGTACAGGGGCCTATAGGTGGGTAACTGGTAGTAAAATGAGAAATTCACAGATATGGAAAAGTGTGATTAAGTAAGACAAAAGAAAAAAATGTTTAAATACAACCCCAATTCCGAAAAAGTTGGGAGGCTGTGTAAAACGTAGATAAAAACAGGATGCAATCATTTCATATCATTTATACAATCATCCATTTCACAAAGTGGTGAACCTCACCCCATCCTTGCTTGTGAACGTGAAATGTGCCTCTGGTGTCACATTCAAAATAAGCCTATATCACAAAAATCAATGATGTTGATGAGATAAACATTAACTATGTTGTCTTTCCACTGTTTTCAATTGTATATTTTTTTTTTTAAAAAAAAAGGATTGGCAGACTATCATATCCTGTTTTATTTATGTTTTACACAGTGTCCAAACTTTTTTGGAATATTCAAAATAAATACAAAGCATGCATATTTTGTTGTATGTATTGTTATACCTGAAGCGTTTAAGCTCACTGATGTCTCCATAGGCTAGAGTGAGAGTTTCGGGACGACTGGCGTAGAAGTAATCTTTATATTCATCCCACCATACCTCCACAACACGAACATAGTTCTTCAAACGCACGCACACACACACACACACACACACACACACATACACACAGACACAGACACAGTATTATGAGTCATATGACATGACACATAACTTTGCATTCAGAGCATTAACATCATTATGATTTTATCTACTCTACCAACCAATTGTATTTAGTTAATTACACATCATAATATACTGTGTAATATATAATGTTTTATGTAATTTTTCTTCCTGACCTCTTACAGAGCAGACACTTATCCTGCTCTACGTTGCTTACATTCTTTTGCAGATATCCTTGTTTTTCCTGCGAAACATTTTGGAAAATGTATCCAGTATACTTACAAATCATTAGGACTTAAATTTATGAAAGAAACAAAAGGCTAACATATAATGTGGTATTTTACTTGATTTTATGCATTCTATGTAGTCTATTTTTAACTTTATTTTATTACTATTATTCAATGGATTTTATTTTCCATCTTATGTCATAAAATTCTATTTGTTGTATATTTATCCTTATTCTATCTTATTTTTACTACTATTTACAGGTGGGTTTATTCACCATCGTATTTTACATTAGATTAGATTAGATTCAACTTTATTGTCATCATCAGAGTGCAACACAGAGACAACGAAATGCAGTTTAGTATCTACACAGAAGTGCAAATAGTCATAATATCCAAAAAAATATATAAATACATGTAAATAGTGCAAATGGCATGAAGTATAAACATTTTATATTCATTTTCTCTTGTTCTCCTGGTATGTTCATTCTATGTTTATGTGAAGCACTTGGTCCATGTGATTTCTTTGTTGTAAAGCACTTTGAGCTGCATTTCTTGTATGAAAGGTGCTATTCCATTAAAGTTTTTTATTATTATCGTTATTATGATAATGTGTTGACATGGGTAGACAGCATGTACAATGTCACAGCACAGCTGAAAAGTGCTACACTGGCTCTAAAACTGTATACCTGGGCCCAGATGAATGAACAATGCAGACACCATTTCCCACATATAAAGTGGTGTTTATGAAAGAAGAATGCGCACACTTCAAGCAGACTTCAGATCTAGTGCAAACATGCTTTCTTACTAGGGTGATCAGGGGGTGATATAATAACTTTGCAAAAAGGTGAGAGATGCCATATAATAACAAAACGTTGTTTATCGGTTTTACTGATCGTATGATTTTTTTGCATATACACAGAGATCTGTAAAATGTTATTGAGAGAGGCACACTTATAAATATAATGTTGACTAATTACTTTTTGAGGTCAACTTTACATTGGAGGAATCATTTTTTTCCTGTTAATGATCTTTACATCTTATCCTATATTATTTAGATCTCTGGGAAGTATGTTTTGATATGAGTGCTATAAAATAAATCACTGATTACACCGCTGACCTTTAATTATGATAATTAAAATATCACCAACTGACAGGTCTAAAGAGATGTGAAATTGGTACAAGTATGCAGTATATAAGCAGTGATTAAGTGGCCAAATGTGCAACTGGAAATGAGGCTTGCACATGTGCTCACTTCCACAATGAACAAGATTAATACAACAGAACAATGCTTAAATAAAGCTTTAGAAATTTTTTTTGGTCTTTGTACAGAGTTGTAGTCCTGACTCTACGTAGAGTTTTATGCATCTGGCTCCAAGTGTTTCAAAGCATGAGGTATTCTACCTTGAGAGTGGGTGACGATCCAACATGTGCAGGTGGAGGGTTGCCTTGCCATCCCTGAAGTCTGTAGATATGGCCAACTCGAGAACATGGTACAAAGAGCAGTTGGCCACCACACTGCCAGATCTACATAAACACAGAAATTTTGAAAAACCCAAGGTGAATAACACTGTAAACCCTGTTAAATGATGTGTGTGAGGCCATCACTGTGTATAAACTGGACTTCTACCTTGTATGATATTTCAAAATTCTCTCCTCCCCATATCTGCAGCCCTGGGTCATACAAACCCAGCTCAAAGAAGAAGTCTCTCTCTATAGCAAAGAGACCACCTGCCATGGCTGGAGACCTGCAGGTATAAAGACAGACACACACATCCACAAACAGACATACAGATACATACTCAATCAGTGTGTAGCTCAACATTGTTCTTCACATTAAAATTTAGTCTGTTTTTCAGCTATCTGTGAAAATGAAAAAATCACATCATCTATTCTTTTCAGCTTGGTCTCAAAATCAGACATGAAAGAGTTAATTTCTGTCCAAACAGTGGCATCTACATCACCTTAACTTAAAGCAGTCAGACATTCAGTTACTGTATTAACAACAATGAGAATACAGAACACATGAGATCAGAATGACAACCACAGTCCAAGATAAATAAGAAATGAGCGAAAGCAAAGCTGAGAAAAAAAAGACAGAGAGGAAGACATGATTAATGACAAGTGATTGGGGAAGGTGAAGGTGCCCCATTCCAAACCCATTTCATACCAGAAGCTCTCCAGTAGACCCAACACTAACCCATCACTCCCACGGCTTTCAAATTAAGACCCAGTCATTTCTCACCAAAGGCAATGCTGTCATATGTTATGTCACAGCCCAAGTCACTGTAGTTCAAATGGGCTAAAAATATGGAAAAACAGGGAAGAGAAATGATTTGCTAAATTGGCCTTATTCACTGCACACCAAAAACATCAGACACTTACAGTAAGAGTAGAAGCTGTAAATTCCACTAAATTAAGCGAACAGGGTCTACAACACATTGCAGTGAAGCACCAATAGTAGAAATATTAAAGCACAGAGGCAGTCAGCAGACAGGACAACAGTAAGCTACTCCCTCTCCCCATCACGTTTGGTTGATTTAGTTGCTTAGTTGTGATATGCAGCAAAGGTTAAATTCATTTTATTATGTGTACAAAATATGAATCTCCAAAGAGTTGGTGGTACCCACAAACCCTGCTTTAAATATTTCTCTTTTTGAGGTTAATTTAGGCAGTTCTATTGAATGAGGTGGTTTTCTCTATTTTTTTGACCACTTGGTTTATGATTAACATTTCTTCAAATTAGCTGATGTAGTAATGTCAAGCACATCATTAGAATATTTCATGGTTAGCTGGAATGTGTTTGTCTTTTGTGTTGACCCTATCCAGATCAGTCAGGTTTTCTGTACCTATATGGCTCAGTATGAGTTTTTCTGAACGTTTTTTCTCCGTCTCCAAGAGGAACTCTCTTCCAGAGCATACTCCAATCCCAGGCTCCTCTAGCAAAGCCGTCCTTGTCTCCTCCACCCTGGGGCTCGATGGTGAACTTCTGGCCATGGATGGAGTCAATCAGAGGTACCGTACACACCGTTCTGATGGAGTGGGGGTGGGGCCATGCATACAAGATACATGGGGGGAATACGTGTAGGGGTGGTGTACATGCAGCAAACAAAAAAAAAAAAAAAAAGGGCAAATACAGACAGCGGTGTCATTGAAAACACAAAGACATGGGGTGGGGTGTCCGAGCAAGACATATAACAGGTGGGATGAAGGGATGGGAGATGGAGATACAAACAGAACAGGGATGAGTGTTAGCATGCTAGCTGCTGTGTGTGTACCAGTAGGGCTGGGTGACATGTTTTCTCTTGGCCTTTTCTCTCTGGCTAAGTGGTACTCTCTTCCAGAGCAGGCTCCAATCCCATGCTCCTCTAGCCAGGCCGTCCTCATCTCCACCCTGCTGGGGCTCCATACTGTACTCATTACCATCTATATAGTCTATCAGTGGCACTGTACAAACTGTCCTATACACAAAACGCGCACACACACACACACACACACACACACACACACACACACACACACACACATCTTTGTCTGTATATGGCTGTGAAGACTAGTTGAACGCTACACACAAGTGAATTCTTTAGTTCAGACCTGAAAATCTGAGTACAGATATGGAAATACCAGTGGACATTAAGACAGATGATGCCATGCATAAATACTGCCATCTGCATGCATCAACACTAGCCTATGAATAAACTATACAAAGAAATTGGAGCATAAAATACAGTGGCACATAAAACTTTGAGGTACTGTGAATACCAATGTGAGCAAAAGACGACCAAATTTCCAAACAGCGTAATGATGTTGATACATTTCTTTAATCTTTTAAGTAAGATTACTTTTTTATTTCCATCTTTTACAGTTTCAAAATAACAAAAAATGAAAAGGGCAGGAAGCAAATGTTTGGGCTCCCTGCATGGACAGTACTTAGTAACACCCCCTTTAGTAAGTATCACAGCTTGTATCACACTTTCTGTAGCCAGTTAAGTGTCTTTCAGTTCTTTCTTGAGTGATTTTCACACGTTCTTCCTGTAAAAGGTTCAGTTCTGTGAGATTCTTGGGCCATCTTGCATGCACTGCTCTTTTGAGGCCTATAGGGGAAAACTGGAGGAGCACCTTCATGGGAATGGCAGAGAGGTTTGGAGAGGCCTGAAAACAATATCAGGCCACAGAAGTGACAGCGGGACGGGCCCTGAATCTGGAGACCGGGAACGGGCAAATGAACTGAATTTGTTTTTCAACTGAAAGATGGTGCCTGCCCTGTTGGCGACTCGCTACCTGCAGTTGTGAAAGTTTATGTCTTTGTCTTGTTTTTACCGTCGTGTCACAGCAGTGTTACTGTTTAGAACATGAGAATCACACGCAATATGTCGGGATTTAAAGTACACACGTTTGGACAGTGGTTAGTTTTGTGGAGTGGATTTATCCATATAAAGGTACAAGGCCTTGGAGTGTCTAGCCAAACAGCAGTCGTCTCCTACAGCCTGGGTGAATCATACAGCATTTGGGATACAATGGCAAACTGTGGCCATCCACGCTTGGATTCACCTCCGGAATTAAAACGAAGGAAAAGAGGCCGACGGAGCGGTATCAGGATGAGG
This sequence comes from Chaetodon auriga, assembly GCF_051107435.1. NCBI lineage: Eukaryota > Metazoa > Chordata > Actinopteri > Chaetodontiformes > Chaetodontidae > Chaetodon > Chaetodon auriga. Next base: position 29,701,274 of record NC_135077.1, on the reverse strand, counting down.
AACGGGCTCAGGAAGTACAAGCCTGCCAAAGTTGATGAACTTGCAGCGCTTGTGAAGTATGATAGGTTGTACGGAGGCACGGTGGAAACACTGTCGCCTCACAGCAAGAAGGTCCCGGGTTCGATTCTCGCTGCGGGCACCGGGTGTGTCCTCCACCATGCCTTCGGTGCCTGCTGCTCGAGGAGGGCCTTTCTGTGTGGAGTTTGCATGTTCTCCCCGTGTTCACCTGGGGTATCCTCCGTAAAAATATACCCCCCACTAAAAACATGCAAGAAGATCACCACCTGACCAATGTTGACAGCGAAGATGGGTCCCTGGGCGCCGGTCTGGCTGCCCACCGCTCCTGGTCTGCCGCGGAGGAGGGACGACCAGGATGGGTTAAAGGCGGAAGTCAAATTTCACCTCGTGTGCAGTGTTCGCATGTGTGTGACAAATAAAGGGGAATGTCTCCCCCCCGATTCTTCTAAAGTACCGACAGTGCAGCCTTCTCTGTCCGATTGGCTTACGGACAGCGTTACAACGGCATACACTGACATGGATGGCTACACCGTGATACGACATGACAGAGACCCGGTGAACTCTGGCAAGAAATCGGGGGGGGAGGTGTACGTAAATATGTCAACAAACAATGGTGTCACCCTGGTCACATCGCTGAAAAGCAGAGAGTGTGTGAATTCTCTAATGTCATAGTCATTTTGGTGTACATCCCACCATCCGCCAATGCCAAACTGGCGACTGACGTGATAGCAAGAGCAGCTCACGAACTTCAAAGCCAGTCTCGGGACGCTCTCGTTATGATCAATGGCGATTTTAACCATTGCATCCTTTCCGCCTCACTGCCATCGTTCAGGCAGTTTGTAACCTGCCCCATGAGAGGTGACAAAACTATTGACTTATGCCAATGTTAGAGACAGTTACACGTCCACCGCCCTCCCTCCACTCGGCAAGTCGAACCATAATCTGGTGCTCCTGTCATCCAAATACACCACCTCCGCTCGTAAACAGCCTATATCAACAAAGTCTGTGCGTGTATGGTCTAAGGAGGTATGCGAGGACTTACAGGAGTGTTTTTAGCATACGGACTGGTCTGTGTTTTACAAGGAAGACCCCAACAGGGCTGATGTTGTGGCTGACTGACTGGCTGTTACTGTTACTGATTACATTAATGTACTTATTTGATCATCCAATGTAAAACTATTTTCAAACAATGAGCCGTGGGTCTCAAAAGAAATAAAGAATGCAATAAATGATAAGGAAGCTGCCTTCATGAGTAAAGATAAGGACAGGGTTAAAGTTGCACAAAAAAATCTAAGGGCTGCCATTAGGCAAGGGAAAAATAACTATAGAAATAAGGTCCAGAAGAAACTCCAGGAGTGTGACACTAAGGGTCTATGGAAGGGCTTGAAGTTAATAACTGTTAATAATAGTTAATAATAGCCCCCCAATAATTATCACTGTTGAGGAGGTACGCTCTCAGCTGAGGAGGCTTAATGTAAATAAGGTCCCTGGCCCAGATGGGATCATGTGCGTTGTTAAAGTATGTGCTGATCAGCTGTGTGGGATGCTACATGATCTGTATTCCTTGTCTCTGTGTCAAAAATTCCAGCAATCTGGAAAACATCTTGTATTGTATCTGTACCTAAAAAACCTAACACTAAGGCACTTAAAGACCTCAGACCTATTGCGTTAACCTCACATGTGATGAAATGTTCTGAGAGGACTGTGCTGTGGCACCTAAGGGCACAGGTTAGTGCCTTTCAGGACTCACTTCAGTTTGCATATACGGAGGGCGTAGGTACAGATGATGCACTCCTTTACTTGTTGCACAGGGTGCACAGTCATCTAGAGCTGACTGCTGCATCTGTTAGAATAATGTTTTTTGATTTTTCGAGAGCTTTTAATACTCTACAGCCACACATTTTAGCTAAAAAGCTTTCTGGTTTTAATCTTAATTCATCTACTGTTGCATGGATTACTGACTACCTCACAAGTAGACCTCAGTGTGTTAGGGTTCATGACACCAAGTCTGAGATCATCACCACTAACATAGGGGCACCACAGGGCACAGTTTTATCTCCTTTTTTATTTACACTGTGTACTTTTGACTGCAGACATAGCAGTGCTCATGTCACCTACAGAAGTTTTCTGATGACTCATGATGATGATGCATTGGTAGGCTACATTACCAACAATGACCATCAGTGTATCAGAATGAGGTGGATAGCTTTGTCAGTTGGTGTGATGATGCCCATCTCATTTTAAATATAGATAAAACTAACGAGCTAGTGTTTGATTTTAAAAGGGAAAAAAAGTGAGGTAGCCCCTATTCATATTAGAGGTCAGCCAGTAGAGGTAGTTCCCTCATATAGATACCTTGGTGTGTATTTAGATAGTAAACTAGACTGGAAGGAGAACAGTAGAGTTATCTTCAAGAGGGCCCAGTCTAGACTATTTTTCTTAGGAAACTGAGGTCATTTGACATGGGCAGGCCTATTTTTTTAACATATTTTCTCATGGAATACTGAAAAGTGTCCTTTTTTATGCTGTTGTGTGTTGGGGCGGTAGCCAAACTGTTGAGGACAGGAACATACTTAATGAACTCATAAGGAAGGCAGGCTCCATAATTGGCTCATGCCCAAGTTCTGTGGAGGAAATAGTAGAAAAGAGGGTGATGAGGAAGATGAGGAGTGTGTTGTCGAGGGATGACCATCCTTTGCACAGCATCTTCACTATGAGTGGTAGGAGCCAAAGGCTCCTTCTACCCAGATGCTCCACTGAGGGATTTAGGAGGTCCTTTGTTCCCACAGCAATCAGACTCTATAATAAGAGCTGTTGACTAATTTATGACATGGTGATTTACTTATTGGTATTGCTGTGATTATTCTGTCCTGTCAATTAATCAATTAATCAGATTTGATTCTACCTCTGTTCCTTCCCCCACTCACCAGAGGACAGACCATTACTTACTCCACACCTCCTCCTTCCTCCCAGCATCCCAGACACCAGATAACGCCTGTGAACATCCAGAATTTAGACATTGAGATTATACCTGGGTGTTCACCTCAACCATTTACTGGACTGGACAAACAACACAGATGTCTTGTACTAAAAGGGCCAAAGTCATCTCCATCTGCTAAGACTGAGGTCCTTTGCAACTTTTTATGACTCTGTGGTGCCATCTGCAATTTTCTATGCAGTGGTCTGCTGGGGCTGTGGGAGCTCTGAGAGGGATAGAAAAAGACTAAACTGGTCAGGAGAGCTGGCTCTGTCCTGGACTGCCCTCTGGACAACATCAAGGAGGTGAGGGAGATGAGGATGTTAGCCAAGCTGACATCAATCAGGGCCAACTCCTCTCACCTCCTGCATGAGACAGTGGGGGACTTAAGCAGCTCTTTCAGTAACAGACTGCTGCATCCATTGTGTAAGAAAGAACGCTACCACGGGTCCTTCATTCCACCAACTGTAAGACTGTTTAACTCCAGGATCATTTAATGTAGCACTGTGTTGATACTGTTTCCCATTACAACATCACAAACCTGTTTTTGCACTACTGCTATCTAAGGTAACGTATGCTCATATCGACCACATTTTGTGCAATATAAAACAATTTTTTACTATGTTGTGTATTTTTCTTTCTACTGTGCAATAGTACAAATACTGTATTTATTATCTATATTTGATTATGCGCCATTCAATATTTTTTTAGGCAACAGTAGTTTTCTCATGTGCAATTTAATATTACCAACAATATTCTTCTAATCGTGTACATAATGTACATATACAGTCACGCCCAAAATTACTCATATCCCTGGCACATTTTGACTTAAAGTTACTTTTATTTAACTGGCAAGTTTTTTCTTGATTGGAAATGAGACAGGTGTCTTCCAGAAGATAATAAGATGATGTACAAGAGGCATCATTGTGGAAAAAAAAAAAAATCTCAGCTTTTATTTACATTTGAATAAAAAGTGGCATGTCCAAAATTATTCATACCCTTCTCTATAATCAATAGAACAGCCTTTATTGGCTTTATTTTCTTTCAATAAAGGCCTTTACAGCCTTTATTGAAAGAGCTCCAACTCTTTCAGGTTGGGGGGTCTCTTTACCATCATCCTGATCTTTAGCTCCCTCCACAGATTCTCAATTGGATTCAAGTCAGGACTCTGGCTAGGCCACCGCAAAACGTTAATGTTGTTGTCCGCTAACCATTTCTTCACCACTTCCTGAAATGTCCACTGGTGCCCAAGGCCAAGTTTCTCTGCAGACTGCCTGATGTTGTTGTTGAGAATCTTGATGTATTGCTCCTTTTTCATGGTGCCGTTTACTGTGATCAGGTTCCCTGTTCCATTGGCTGAAAAACACCCCCAAAGCATTAGGTGCCCACCACCATGTTTGACCATGTGGGGATAGTGTTCTTAGGGTTGAAGGCTTCTCCTTTTTTGCACCAAATGAAGGATACATTATTGTGGCCAAACAATTCAATTTTTGTTTCATCTGACCATAAAACAGAAGACCAGAAGTCTTATTCTTTGTCCAGATGATCATTTGCAAAGGCCAAGCGGGCTTTTGTGTGCCTTATCTGGAGAAGTGGCGTCCTCCTTGGTCTGCGTCTGTGGAACCCAGCAGTGTGCAGTGTCCGTTGGCTGTCTGCCTTGAAACGTAGCCACCAGCAGAGCCCAGATTCACTAGGATGGCCTTGGTGGTGATCCTTGGATTCTTTTTCACCTCTCTCAATATCCTCATGTCACGTCTTGTATTTCTTAATAATACTTTGCACTGTAGCCACTGGAACCTGAAAACATTTAGATGTGGCCTTATAGCCCTTTCCTGACTTGTGAGCAGCCACAATGCGCAGCTGCAGGTCCTCAGTGAGCTCCTTTGCTCCATGACTGTCCACAAACCAACTGCAGAGAGCTGCTGTTTTTCACCTGTTGAGTTGATTAATATAGCCCAATGAATCAGGGTAATTAGGATGCTTCAGAACAGCCTGGACTATTTGGAATGGTATAGAACTTTGGATTTTCCCATAGACTGTGACAGTCTGCAAAGGTTAGGAATAATTTTGGAAATGCCACTTTTTGTTCAAATGTAAATAAAAGATGAGAAATATTTTTTCCCACAATGATGCCAATTATCATCTGGGAGACACCTGTGTCATTTCCAATCAAGAAAAAACTGGCTGGTTGAATAAAAGTAACTTTAAGACAAAATATGCCAAGTGTATGAATAATTTTGGGCTTGACCATATATGGTTGATTTTTGTTTTTTATTAGCCTTTTTTATCTTGATTTTTCTATGCCTTTCTTTTATACTTTGCTGGCTGTAACAATTGAATTTCTCCGGCTAATCTTATTTTAGCCACAGATTTTAAGTGACACTGAGGTCATGGACTGTGAGGGCCAGGGGAAAACCTTCAACCTTGTGCCTCTTGAGGTAGTCCACTGTGGATTTTGAGGTATGTTTGGGATCACTCGAAGTCATGTTGTAGAAGCCATCCTCTTTTCATCTTTCGCCTTTTTCAAGATGGTGTGATGTTTGATTCCAGAACTTGCTGCTATTTAATTGAATCCATTCTTCCCTTCACCAGTGAAATGTTCCCCGTGCCACTTGCTGCAATATGAGCTCAAAGCATGATTGATCCACCCCTGTGCATGACAGCTGGAGAGGTGTTCTTTTCATGAAATTCTGGATCCTTTTTTCTCCAAACATACCTATGCTCATTGCAGCCAAAAAGTTCTGAAGTTTTACTTCATCAGTCCACTGCCAGGACTTTTTTCAAAAATGTATCATGCTTGTTTAGATTTCTTGTTCTACTCAACATAGCTGAGGTTTTGAAATCTGCTGTTTTGGAGTAGGAGCTCAACATGAAGAATAACAACAATCATTGTGGTCTTGCTGTTGTTACAGAAAATGCACAAAAATATGGATGTAGAGGTGAGAGGTCGAACTGTACCCACAGATATAGTGTTTTGTGCAAACTTTAAACCTTCCTTCACAAGCGGGTTTGTACATAGGCCAGTTGTCTGCTTGGTTGAGTGAGGCGTGCAGCAGCGTTTTTTTCATCGCAGTTCAACTGCCACAACTGAGCTGACCACCAAAGAGACTGTTAAACCTGCCACTACATAAACTGATCATGGAAGCGGCCTCCTGATAGAACAGCTCTTTTAGTTATTTTTATAAAAGGACTGCTACTGATCGCTTGTTCAATCATTCATTGCCAAAGACAATTCACGCCGATTTCTTGGACATACTTAGGCTGGCTACTTTTATTTCATTTTATGAAAGAAGGAAATCAAAAGCACTTTAACTCAAAAACACATTTTATATGGGGAAAAAAATGCTGTACACACTAATCTATTAATAAAAGGACATTTTTTCCGAGTCATTTTTTCTTTCTCTCATTTCAATATCACAATAAATTTGGAATTCTGGATTTCGAGGTATTATCGTACCATGTTTTTGGTATCGTTACATCTCTAACATTATGCCTTTTGGAGATCAGTCTATCTTCTACTCAGAACAGAACTTTTGACCAGGGGTGCCCAAACTTTTACATGCCACCGTATTTAATGTGCTACTGAATAATTTTACCTGTACATATACCATATTCCATCTAATACAAACAGTACCAGATATGCAAAAAAAACAAGAGATGTGCTAAGAAGAAAAGTTAAGATGACAATACATTGACTTTAATTGAGTAATAAGCTAGTCTTTAAACAATCTCTGTTGGATAATTATCTGTGTGTGTGTGTGTGTGTGTGTGTGTGTGTGTGTGTGTGTGTCTGTCTGTCTGTCTGTCTGTATGTGTGTTACCTGTCTTTTGAAATAGGAGAAACCAGAGGAGCATACCAGTTGATTCCAACCTCACAATGAGCATCCAGGTATATCAGCACCTAAAAAACAACACCACCACTAACTACTGATTATAGTGTTTCACACCTGGAGCCCACAGTTAGAAACTGTATTTGATATTTTTCAAGTAGGTAAAGCCACTGTTGAACATGCACACACTAGTAACAGTAGCTGTGGAGCAGTAGCAGTAAGATCATATGATACCTGTCCTTTAGTGGCTTTCTTGGCTCCTATACTCCTCGCCTGGATCAGTCCTTCTCTCTTCTCATTTCTGAAGAGTTTTACAAGGCCGTTCCATTGCTTAATGTACTCCTCCAAACGCTCCTTCAGATGGGCTGCAAAAACATATGCACAGAGAATAGGTCATTCTCATTGTGATAGAAATACTCTTCAATGCAACATGCAACCCCAATACGTTTCACTTTGTAAATCCCCAACGGAGGTATTTGTTTGATACCTGATAACATCTGGATTTAAAGTGAGTCTAGCTATCATCTTTAAACAGGGTCAACGTACATCTCCTCATCCCACTATCTTAACCAGTGTCACTATGTGTCACAGAATGAAAGATATGTTGCTTTTGCACCAAGCAGAATGGCTTGAGCTAAATCAAGCTCAGTTATAACCTTGCCACAAAATGTGACTTCACCATGGTGACAGAGGTGAGTAGTCAGCTATTTAGCCAAACAAGGGTGCTTCGGGATGCCTCTAAAATCTGATTTCTTATTTTTACATTTTTTTCAACCCCTACACTGCATGTGAGGAATGCAAGCCCACCTTTGTTGCTGAAGTCATCAATCATGACTATCTCTGCTAGATATTTTCTTGGAGTCCTCTTGATGACACTGTGGATGGTTCTCATCAGTGTAGACCAGCCTTCATTATGGAAAACTATCACCACACTGGAGGTCAGCAGTCTGTCATCATAATGCCAGTACTTACACCTGGAAAGGTGGGGCCAAATGTCAAATGCAGGTCAGTTACATTCATTCAGAAATGTTACACTTTTCCATTAGAAATATTGCTGCCATTTGTCTAATGTGACATTATGTCCCTTTGCAAAAAACAATCTGAACCACATAAGGCCTTTGTGGGATCTTCTAGTTATAGCTGACTGCGTATGCTTTAAAACAGGGCATGTCACCATTTTTACACAAAGGGCTGAGTAGTACTCAGCCTGTTGTGTCTTCTGTGTCTCTGGAGGAGCTTTGACAAGTCTGAGAAAATAACCCTATAGTCATTAGGGGTTTTTTGTCATCATGGTTAATTGCTATTTTCATTCTGTTCTTACAGTTCAATACTATGGTCTTCTTTGCAATGGTTAAGTTCATCGGTAAAAAGGATTGGAACTGTGTTGGAATATGTGCGTTGGATACATCTACGAAGAAAGAAATAGAGCAGCAGGGGAATGTACCAAGGATCTCAGTTTCCAAACAAAATTACTGTGTGTTTACTTGGAAATACTAAAAAAGGGCATGGTTTACACCGAAGTTGTTAGAATAGAAATGCTCCAATTTGCTTCATTTTCTGCATTCAACTGTTTTCTACTGGCATTTATACATATATCTATATGTTAAGCTGCCAAGAAATTAATACAGAATTTTAATCATATACTTGAATTAATAACAAAATGTACTTAAACTCTACCTTCAGAATTGGAGGTTGTGTTTATAATGGAGGGAGGTTAAGTTTAAGGTAAAGTTTTAAGTAAAGTGGTCCTATACACACACACACAAACACAGATACATATAATTATTATTAACATAATTCCGCTATAGAATTATTTATTTTCCATTTCTGTATGTGTTATTTGGGCGACATTTTTAATGGAACTGCAATAACACAATTTGCATTTTCTATTTCACATACTCGTATGGGTATTTGATGACCCTATGCTCTATATGGAAAGTGTCCTGAGACAACTTCTGTTGTGATTTGGCGCTATATAAATAAAAAATTGAAATTGATATTAAAATGAAAATGGAAATGCTGAGATGACTGACATTTCATTTCCAAAGATTCCAAAGTTGACAGTATTCAAATGCAAAAAGGAAAACGCCATCCCCAGTCTATTGCATTTACATTAAAATGCCATCAACCCATGAAGGGTAGAAGTTACACTGCTGTCCACCATGCCCAACTCTGCCACTGGTTGGCTACAGACTACAACCATTTGCATGCATGTTTGTTTGCACTGAATATGATATAGGATATGGCTCACAAAATAGAATGTACATCATCAAATCCCCACTTTCGCCTTGTTGAAATTAAATATCCCATCAAGAGCTATGTTGATTATCCATGCATTAAAATGCAACAGTATGTGTACTACTGACAGGTACAGGCTCACAGGGATGCAGTTGTGTTACTTTGTGGCGTGTGCAGAGAAAGATACAAAAGTCAAAGTCAAAGTAAATTTTATTGTCAATCAAGCCATGCGTACAGGACATACAGAGGGATCAAAATATTGTTTCTCACAGTCCCATAGTGTGTGCAAAAATATAAAGGTAAAAACAATAACAATACAACAACAAAGATAAAACAGGACAGGTTTAAAAACAAATACAGGGGCACAAAACTACTGGGGAGTACTAAGACAAATAAAAAGTGTCCGTTTTCGGCGCCGTCGTGAGTGGCAGCCCTTTCAGCAGCTCTGTGTGTTGTGTGCTATTTTGTGTGTCTGAATTTCCCTTGGAGATGAATAAAGTATCTATCTATCTATCTATCTATCTATCTATCTATCTATCTAGGATAAATAATTGCCATATGTATATGTACAGTACTGTGCAAAAGTTTAAGGCAGGTGTGAAAAAAAGCTGTAAACTAAGAGTGCTTTCAAAAATATAAATAATAATTGTTTACTTTTATCAATTTACAAAATGCAAAGTGAACAAAAGAAAAATCTAAATCAAATCAATATTTTGTGTGACTACCCTTTACCTTCAAACAAGTATCGACTTTTATTGGTGTATGATCTCAATTTCACATGTAGGTTGAAACACAGTCATTAACTGAAACAGAAACAGCTGTGTAGGAGGCTTAAAAGTGGGTGAAGAACAGCCAAACTCTGCTGCCAAGGTGAGGTTATGGGAGGCAGTTTCTGGAATTTCCCCTCGCGGGACAAATAAAGTAATATTGAATTGAATTGATGTCACAGGTCATACACCATGGCATGACTGAGCACAGCAACAAGACACAAGGTAGTTTATGCTGCATCAGCAAGGTCTCTCCCAGACAAAGATTTCAAAACAGACTGGGATTTCAAGATGTGATGTTCAAGCTCTTCTGAAGAAGCGCAAAGAAACCGGCAACGTCAAGGATCATAGACCTAGTGGTTGGCCAAGGAAACTTAAAAGTGGAGCAGAACACCCTTATTTCACCCTTATTTCCCTTCGAAATCAGAAGATGTCCAGCAGTGCCATCAGCTAAGAACTGGCAGAAATCAGTGGGACCCAGGTACACCCATCTACTGTCCGGAGAAGTCTGGCCAGAAGTGGTTTCATGGAAGAGTCGCAGCCAAAAAGCCATACCTCTGACATGGAAGGCCAAGCAATTCAACTATGCACGAAAACATGGGACCTGGGGTGCAGAAAAATGGCAGCAAGAAATTTTTGGCTGCAGCAGAAGGTAGTCTGTTCGCCGAAGGGCTGGAAAGCGTTTCAATAATAAGTGTCTGCAGGCAACAGTGAAGCATAGTGGAAGTTCCTTGTAAGTTTGGGGCTGCATTTCTGCAAATTGAGTTGGAGATTTGGTCAGGATTAATGGTTTCCTCAGTGCTGAGAAGTATAGGCAGATACTTCTCCATCATGCAATACCATCAAGGAGGCATATTATTGGCCTCAAATTTATTCTGCAGCAGTACAACGACCCCAAACATACAGCCAAGGTCATTAAGAACTATCTTCGGTGTAAAGAAGAATAAGAAATCCTGGAAGTGATGGTATGACCTCCACAGAGCCCTGATCTCAACATCATTGAGTCTGTCTGGGATTACATGAAGAGACAGAAGGATTTGAGGACGCCTACATCCACAGAAGATCAGTGGTTAGTTTTCCAAGATGTTTGGAACAACCTACCAGCCGAGTTCCTTCAAAAACTGTGTGCAAGTGTATCTAGAAGAATTGATGCTGTTTTGTAGGCAAAGGGTGGTCACACCAAATACTGATTTGATGTAGATTTCACTTCTGTTCATTAACTGCATTTTGTTAATTAATGAAAATAAATTATGAACACTTACATTTTTGAAAGCATTCTTAGTTTACAGCATTTTTCACAACTGCCTAAAACATATATACATATACATACAGAATATACATACACACACACAATGTAGTACAAATACAAATTCATTCAAAGGTGAAATTAACAGCAACAGATTGTATTAAGTCTCTTTATACACTGCCTGGCCAAAAAAAAGTCCATCCATTTTACCTACCTACATACCGACTATCCCTTTCGGGGTTGCGGGGGGCTGGAGCCTATCCCAGCTGTCAACAGGCGAGAGGCGGGGTGCACCCTGAACCGGTGGCCAGTCGATAGAGACAGACAACCTTTCACGCTCACACTCACACCTAAGGACAATTTTTAGAGTCACCAATTACCCTAATTGACATTGTGGCGCTGTACGAGCGGCAGCCTGTTACAGCAGCTCTCTAGTTTTTTCTTCTCTTTATTGTTTTCTTGTGTGTCTTTTTTATTCCATTCAGTTCTGCCTGTTTGTAAATCTTTGGTGCATCAGAGACATCAAGCACGGTAACTCTGGTGCTACTTTTTCATCACTTTTTACAACTTGTGTAACTTCGCGTCTGTGGGTCCGTGAGACAATTGCCCCCATTGTTTACAGTAGGGATCAACTGCTGGCCCTGCGTAACACAGCTGTGCGGCCGGAGGAGCGACCTGATGTCCCCCGTGAGTTAAGGAGGAGGATACGGGGGTGCCGTGCTGGGAACGTAAGATCTCTCTCCAACAAGATGGACAAGCTAGCGGCGTTGACCCGGCATTATCAGGAATTCCGGCGGTGCAGTATGCTATTGTTTACTGAGACATGGCTGGGAACGCAGCACACAGACGTGACTGTAGCGCTGGATGGATTCTCACTCATACGGGCAGACCGGACAGTGAGGAGCAGTAAGAGGAAAGGAGGAGGGCTGGCAGTGTTTGTGAATGATAGATGGTGTAACTCCAGGCACATCACTATTAAAGAGCAGCACTGCTGCCCGGACATTGAACTGTTGGCTGTTAGTTTGAGGCCATACTATCTGCCGAGGGAGTTCTCGCATGTCATAGTGGTGGCTGTGTATATCCCTCCCTCTGCTAACGCCGATGCAGCTTGTGATGTCATCAACACCGTGATCAGCAGGCTGCAGACTCAGAAACCACAGGCCCTCTTACTGATCTCTGGGGATTTTAATCATGCCTCTCTGTCCTCCACTCTGCCCAAATTCATCCAGTATGTCACATGTGCCACCAGAGACAATAAAACACTGGACTTATTCTATGCCAACACCAAGGAGGCATACGAATCATCACCACTCCCCCCTCTGGGAAGAGCTGATCACAACCTGGTTCATCTCTTGCCTGTATACAAGTCCCTTGTTAACAGGCAACCAGCTGTGTCCCGCACAGTGAAGAAGTGGTCTGATGAGGCTGAAGAGGCTCTGAAGGACTGCTTCGATACAACAGTATGGGATATATTCAGTGACTCTCATGAGGAGGACATTGACAGTCTGACAGACAGCATCACGGACTACATAAACTTCTGTGTGGAGAACACTGTACCCACCAGGACTGTACGGTGTCACTCCAACAACAAACCCTGGATCAATCCTGACATTAAGGCTCTCTTAAAGGAGAAGAAGAGGGCCTTCAAGTCAGGAAACAAAGAGGAGCTGAAAACTGTTCAGAGGGAGCTAAGAAGGAGTATCAGGGAGGGGAAGGGCAGATACAGAAAGAGAATGGAGGAACAGCTGCAGGAGAACAATACCAGGGGAGTCTGGAGAGGCCTGAAAACCATTTCAGGTCACCAGAAGCCAAACTCCCAGGCAGCTGGGGATCCAAAGTGGGCAGACGAGCTGAACACCTACTTCTGTAGGTTTGAAGAAACAACTGCCCCTCCCCCAGCTGCACCAGCACTGCAGCAGACCTCTTTTGATCTGCCAGCACCCTGCCCAAGTACCCCACTGACACCCCCCCCCCACAGTATTCAGCTCACCGCAATCAACGCCACTCCCCACTGCTCCTCCCAGCCCCCCATCCACTTCACAAGACACTCAGCCCCCCTGCTCCAACTTGTCCCTCACACCTCTCCAGGAGAGGAATCAACTCAGGAGGTTAAAGACCAGGAAGGCTGCAGGACCGGATGGCCTCAGTCGCAGGCTCCTCAGATCCTGCTCTGATCAGCTGAGCGGGATCATTGGACATCTGTTTAACCTGAGCCTGAGACTGGGAAGGGTGCCACGCCTCTGGAAGACGTCCTGCGTGGTACCTGTGCCAAAGACCTCACATCCCAAGGACCCTAGCTGCTACAGGCCAGTGGCCTTAACATCCCACCTCATGAAGGCCCTGGAGCGGCTGGTCCTTGCCCACCTGCGCCCCCTGGTGAGCTCGTCCATGGACCTGCTGCAGTTCGTGTATCAGCCTGGCATCGGAGTGGACGATGCCCTCATCTTCCTCCTCCATCGAGCACTATCTCACCTGGAATCGCCTGGGAGCTCTGTTCGGGTCCTTTTCCTGGACCTTAGCAGTGCTTTTAAAACCATCAGGCCAGCCATCCTGAGACACAAGCTGGAGCTTTCAGGGGTGGACCAACACCTCACATGCTGGATAGTGAACTACCTTTCCAACCGCCCACAGTATGTGAGGACACGGGACTGTGTGTCAGGGACTGTCCTCTGCAGTGTGGGGGCCCCCCAGGGAACGGTGCTGGCACCGTTCCTCTTCACCCTCTACACAGCTGACTTTTCACACCTGTCACCCACTTGCCACCTGCAGAAGTTCTCTGATGACTCTGCCATTGTCGGCCTCATCACAGATGGGGAGGACAGGTCATACAGAGGACTCATCCAGGATTTTGTGGACTAGTGCCAGCAGAATCACCTCCAGATTAACGCGGGTAAAACCAAGGAGCTGGTTGTGGACTTTCGTCGGTGCCCGCACTCTTCACCAACACCAGTGAACATCCAGGGAAGGGACATTGAGATGGTGACATCTTATAAGTACCTGGACTGGACTCATAACACCACTGCACTTTACAAAAAAGGACAGAGCAGACTCTATCGGTCAGGAGGCTGAGGTCTTTTGGGGTGCGTGGGGCACTCCTAAAGACCTTCTATGACTCTGTTGTGGCCTCTGCCATTTTCTATGGTGTAGTCTGCTGGGGGAGCAGCATCACAACAGCTGACAGGAAGAGGCTGGACAAACTTATCAAGAAGGCCAGCTCTGTCCTGGGATGCCCTCTGGAACTGGTGGAGGAGGTGGGGGGGGGGGGAGGATGACAGCCAAGCTGTCCTCCATGACAGACAATGACTCCCACCCCCTCCAACACACACTCACTGCACTGAGGAGCTCCATCAGTGACAGGATGCTACATCCAAAGTGTGTGAAAGAGCGGTATCGCAGGTCATTCCTCCCTGCAGCTTTTTTTTTTTTTTACAATTTCTTTCTTTTTATCTTTATTTAAATCCTCACTCTTTTGTATATACTGTTTTTGTTTCTAATTTGCATGCACTTCTTATATTAATCTTTACTGATGCTGCTGTATTCTGGAATTTCCCCTTGCAGGAAAAATAAAGGAATATTGATCTTGATTGATTTGTTACAAACTAAAACCCCGATCAAGACAAATTTTTTTCATGTTCAGTAACCTTTAATATTTGACCAAATTCAGCACAATTGAATTTAACAAAGCTGACAATTACAAGTTATGTTAAAATGGCTTTATTTCCTCTTGTCATAACAAGTGAGTAATTCATGACAACCTTCCCGATATTAACACAAATACATAAAATGCTTATAGTTCATACTCCGGCAATGCAATATACTTCGCCTGAAGGATTCAACAAGAGCATTCATATTGACAAACAGATGAACCAAGTACAGGTGAGTGAGGTACAGGTGAGCTGGTGAACAGGTTTTGGTTTTGTGGATATCACAAGCAAGATATAGAAATGATGAGATGAAAAATGTATGTAACATGATGTGTGTGTAGCTGTAGCATTTCAATTACAATTACACTATTCTCAGACTTGCCGAAGTTCTTGGTTTGTACCACTGTTGCTCACCCTCTGTACAGTTGAGTGCTGTGGAAATCACTGGGATTTAGAGCTGAGACTAATGTGCTGATTGGAACAGGAGTGTGACACAGTAGTTGCAGAACACTGATGCAGCCACACATGTTCAGCTATGATAAACTGGCTCAACGGGTGTGGAGTGCTTCAGCCTGTAGGAAAAGAAAGTAAAAAAAATACTTTTCAGTTCAGTTTGCTTGTTTCAGTTCCATCAGGGTCAAATTTTGGTTTGATAACATTGCGCTATTCTAAGGAGTAAATAAGAAGGCCATACAGCTGTTGTTATTATAGTAATGAAGTAATATTTACAGCAGACTAATATTAATTCAATTTCATATTGATGAAAAAGAACTCAAACAACAGAACAGGAACAAAACACATGACAGTGAACTCTGTGCATGAAAAAAACAAAACAAACAAGCCAGTATCTAAGGACTACCTACCTTGTGCTCAGTCATATAAACGATTAGGTTTTACTATTGGCTCCAACATGCCTGAAATTAGCCAAATCCCAAGGGGCATGGTTAGCCAAATGGTAAATAAATAAATAAATAAATGAATGAATGAATGAATGAATGAATGAATGAATGTAATATTATTATTATTACTATATAAAAAGTTTACTGACAAGCTGGGCTGCTAGGCTAAGTTATAGGCTGAATTACTCACCTTTGTAAATGTGGATGTAACTTGGATATATAAAACATGAAGCTGTTCTCCCGTTGGCTGGTGCAGCTGAAAGTGCATCCTTGACATTCATGGTAAATCTTGCAGGCATCCCAAAAAATATGCCATCGCCAATAGGATAGGCTTTGGCACCAAACTGGTAGGAACTAAGTGAGCAGACTTTACTGAGAGAAACACACAGGGAAATGATGCTCTAACTAGAAGCCAACCTTGATAAGAGGACTGACAGTTACATTTTCTTTTTCATTTTGTCCACTTGTCAAATACTCATTTACAAGTTGTAAGACAATTCCATTTTCATTTTCTTTTTAACCATTTTAGAGCATGATGACATGTAATTGTAATGCAATAGTCAGGGTGTACTGTGAAATTGCATTTTCATTTTAAATGTTACTTAAAAATGCCAGTACAAATGGACATTGTTTGGGCTACATTGTTTATACTGCATATTTAATTTTCAAATTTGAATTAACATTTGAATATTGTCTACTTAAGAGCTGATTCAGTCTTTGAAAATAAAATTTAAAACTGCTTTTTCATTTTCATTTTAATATGGTCAATGAACACCGACATGAATGCCAACCATATTACTGCATTTTCATTTTTTTATTCTTACCCAAATAACACATCCATACATAGAAAAATATGATATCATATAATTACCAGTTAATGCCCTGAGCAGAGCACACTAGACTGCATCTCCCAGTCAGTCATGTCCTGGAGGATGACTGGAGAAATTCCGGTCAAATATCATCTGTAATTGTTGATACTATACCAATATACTATACTATATTGTTTGATACTATATTCATAGGTTTGTTGTTGTGAGTGCATGTCTTGCAGTACAAGGTGAATATACACTTTCCTCTTTCATTCACTTGTGGAATCTTAGCATTTTAAAGTCTAAACTAGGGCTGGGCGATATGGCTGACAACTGTATCACGATATAATTGTTTTACATCGGTCAATATCGATAATTATTGATATTTTTTATGACCTATTTAAAATAAGGACCAGGAGATAAATACATTAAATTTAAACAATTTTATTTTAAATTTAACCTTCCTCTGATTATAATCACCTCAGCTATCAAGGTAGAAAGGAAAGGAAATGTCGACACAACCATGGAAAGCACTCAAATAATAAATGTAAATAAAAGTCTAAAATCACAATGAACACTCAAGAATTATATCTTAACATTAAGGTGCAAAAATAAAGAATACATAACAAATGCTTAATAAAGTGTAACAAAGTAGTGCAAAGTATAAAAATGTAAACATAGAGAAACCTGAGAACTTTTTTTCTGCAGGTTTAGTGCCAGGACGTTCACAAGATGATTAATCTTCTGGTGAATAAAGTGTTTTAAAATATGTGCAGTGTTTTATAAACATAGGAGAAATTAAAATAAACTGAGGTAGACTTTACATCTGCAACATAGAAAACAAATGACAGTCTTAGAAAAGTACTTTCGGCTAGATATAACATTGAGGTCAAGCACGTGTAAGAGATTTTTATAACCTGGCTTCTCCACAGTACTCAGCTGAAGCATGTCTTTAGCTTTATGATATGCCACTGCCTCCGTTATGTCTTTGTGCCTTTTAGATGATTTGTCATAAGGCACTGAGGCAGAGAACCTCTGCATGGTGGTCTGCTGCTTGCGCGGTGGTGCTGCGGTAGCAGATGTCGTTGGACGATGGTGAATACGGCTGCGCTCCGAAGGGTGAGCGCGGCTAAGATGCTTGCTAAAACAAGTTTGTGGTATTAAACAGTCTTGGTGGGGATGACAGTCTTGCATACTTTACAGACCACATTGGTCTTACTACGGTCCAACTTACAAAATTCAAAAAACTGCCATACTGGCGAGCTGACTTTCCCTGTTTTATCGACAATTTCTTCGCTCGCTGCAGCGCTCACTTTCCATTTCTCATGTCACTCCTCGCGAAGAATCAAACACGAGACAACGTGATGGCGCAACCGCACTGGTACTGTTACATGATTGGCTGTTAGCGTGTCACTCCCACTGATCAGTGATTACTCCCTACGTTGCTTGGTTACCAGAGAGCGAGTGCCTTTGTTCATGCAACCAACCTTGCTTCGCAACTTCTGGTTTCTTCCGACGAAGAAAAAAAATTATTGAATGTTTTATCAAATGCATTTTTTATTGATATTGATTACGTGTCTATCGCGAGACATATCGTTATTGTTTTATTATCCAGCCCTAGTCTAAACTACAACATGCACACTGCTGTTGTCACTGCTGTTTGTCCATAGAGGGTGTGGAGCAGGATTGTCCACAAATCATAAGTAACGACAAATCAATGAAAAATAGTGGTCTTGTAATGGAGGAGAGAAAATGAGAGCTTTTTAATGTCTTCCTGTCCTTTTAGGTAGTATGTGAAAGATTTTCTGTTGCTAGACATTACCTTAGAGGCAATAAGGAATATTGCTGGAAAAAAAATTGTGGAAATCAGCTAACGTTAGAACTTGTGAAAGCACTGGGTGGGACTCAGAAGTGAAGTAACGCCAAACATGGTGAATCCATGATGTGGTAATGTGAAGGACTGGCTGAACCATCTTGTGAAATCTGCGTCTTTCAAAGAAGTTTAAGGCAGCTTGTTCAGTGGGGTGTGTATCAAGTCACACCCTAGTGGCTTCTATGTGTGTGTGTTTGCTTAAAAGACAAGTTAATCATCAGGTGTTTGAACTGGTATGGTGCTAGATATATTACACAAACAATCAGGCAAGTGAGTGCGTGTGTGTATCCGTGTGAGTGTGCATGTGAACGTCTGGTGGGATAACGCTGCAAATTGCTGAAGTCGTCCGGTAATGGTAACCTAGGTCTGATATCAGTTAAAACAAGCAATACAATAACAGTAAAGAAGGTGGCAAACTTGTAGTCAGTATGAACTCACTCTTCATGGCGTATATCACTGATGCTTCTGTCCAGTGAGATCATGTCGCTTGCCACCATGTTGAAGCCAAACTCCTTGATGGAAGCCTGGATGGCATCTTTGTACTCTGGACCCAGGACAAAAGGCTTGGCTCCCTCTCCAGGACCACCGGGGACTCCTGGAGGCTCAGGTTCCTTGGGCTCAAAGTTTCCCAGGGTACCCTTCTTTAGGACAGGGCTGGTGTAGGCATGAGTGTGGGGTTTGAATGTCACATACTGTTGCAGGATCACCTGCTTCTGGTTGGGGTGTTGGTCAGGATCCTGGGGATGGATGGCCCCTCCTGGATGACAAACAGACACTGAAGGATGACCCAAAAACTGAACAATGCTGGAGCAGAGTTTCTTTATGGGATATTTAAGAAATGGTTGTCTCACCATTCTTGAGTCTGATGGAATTGAGGTCAACCTCCACCCCCTCCACATGAGGCCATGGAACCACGGGCTTAAACTTATTTGCTAGGTCTCCTTTGGGCAGCAAACTGTCATCCTGCATGGAGGAATACACAAGTTGGTATTACACATTACACAGTTACACATTAACTTTACATCAGAAAATAATGCAGGGGTTGAACTTCCTGGGACAAAAACAGTGAGCTGGAGGACACAACACGTATGGTTCAACACAAAACGGCTACGTGTGTCATTTGGGAAGACTAATTAGAGATGATTAGGGCTTGTAACATGTAGTCACTAACACATGGGGGGTGAATGTAGACTTCATTATTTTTGTTGGTTTATCATTATGGGCAAACTTCCAGGGCAGCTAAAGGCTCATTTTGCTCAATATTTGGTTATAGAGGTCACACTTGTACTGTATGGACTCTGACCCAATCTCACCCAACCTCCATAGGACTCCATTTCCAGCTAAAAATGTCCAGCACATAGTACACACTACCTGCCCAGAAAGCTGACTAAGTTAGCAACTATGTCAGGCTTGTGTGTCACACCTAGTGCCAGAAATTTTTTTTTATTGTCCCTTTGAAGACACCTCCAGAGATTTGGATGTTCATGTGCTTCATGTGTTGCACATTCGTGCCAATGGTTTTATACTATTCCACTGATGTACAGGTCACAACAAGGTACCAAACTCTGCTTTTACAGCTACCTGTAAAATATTTCACTACTGATGAGACATAAACATAAAATGGCACCAACTGATTGAATTTAAATTGACCAAACAAGTACAGCAGCCATAGACAGCCAAATTAATTGGTACAAAGGGTTTTTGTTGCACCCTTACACTTCAATGGCACCTTATAGCTGAAAGAATGTGGAGATAACAGCATGTACGCTTGATTGTGAGCTCCTACTGATTATGAAACGGTTCTTTGTCACTGTTGGTGTTATGATGATGTGCTCTACCTTGTTGATATCTCCAACGGTAGAGCACAATTACACAAGTGATTGTCCTTCATTTGGCCATTTTGTGTCATAATATCACAGATCCATATATATTGAAAATGCCTTTATAAAATCTTAAATAGATTGATAAAGCTGCACTAAGATGGACAGGAGTGGAGACAAAGACCTGCTGTTGCAAGGCTAGCAAAGCAGAAGCCAAGCTTTCAAATTTCAAAAGCATTTTATCTTAATATCATTATCCTTTAAGTTGTGTTTAAGTCACATTCAGAGGGATGCAGCAATCAAACATTTACCAGTCTCATCGTTGACTACACTCATCACTGTGCTGTTTATTCAAGGCCAATTACAGGAGGCAGTTTGTAATAGATAACACATTCTCCTGACTACTCCACATCAAGTTATTCGCAGGAAGGCAGTATCTAGCCTGAATGGACAGCATAACAAAAGTTGACATTATAATACTATACCCTCTTAATGTTTTTGTAATATATGTAATTTATGTAATATATGTATGTAATTTATGTAATTTAATTTCTTTAATTATACCTACAGAACTCCAACTTCAGTCAGAGCTGATGAGATTAAATAACTGATTAAATAATTTAGCTAAGAAATATCCACTGACATCACAGGTGTATATCCAGATGAAATTAAGAGTAAAAATTAATTCATTTAATGCTAGGTGCGAGAAAACTCAACACACATACTGTATGTCCTGAAAAGTAATAAAAATATACTGTAAATCTTGTTGTAAAACATATACATTTTTCATTTCAGAATGTATTATGAGGTCAGGTCAGGGGCAGCCTGTTGGTACACTTCACTCTTTTGTACATTCATACCCATAAATGTATCTGTCAAATCTGATGTCCAAATCAGCAGATAGACTGGGTAGACATATAACATATTTCTTGCAAAGCATTTTACATAAATGGACATTTTATTCTGATTGTGGGCTAGGTTACCACAAT
This sequence comes from Chaetodon auriga, assembly GCF_051107435.1. Lineage (NCBI taxonomy): Eukaryota > Metazoa > Chordata > Actinopteri > Chaetodontiformes > Chaetodontidae > Chaetodon > Chaetodon auriga. The sequence continues at coordinate 29,680,164 of NC_135077.1, read as the reverse complement.
GTATGGGCCTTATGTTTTAAATGTGTTCTTTTAGTTATAAAAGCATTTTAGTAGAGCCATAATCTATTTAACTATACTGAAGCAGTTACCTATAATGTACATAATGTTGGTAGGACAAGATAATTTAGACACCATTTTAAATGTGCTATGCCTCAAGGTCTTCCTCAGAAAATACCCTCAACATAAACTAGGAGGTTGTATACCGATAGCTCCTCATCAATTTGCCATTCATGCTTTTAAGAAAATCCTGCTAGTTGTGGGATATTTTCTATAGCAATAACAAGAGGCAACAAAATTTGACAGTCTATGTGATCTTATAACAAGAGGTATATCGCTTTTCGTTTTCAGGGATTGATCATTCAAAACAATCACTATCATAACTGCTCTCTTAGGTTCATGGTCATACAGCAAGGTTGAGGTGACGTTCTCGTTGTACACGAATTACACTTACCAAAGCCAAAAACTAGTATCCAATTTGTGGTCACAGTACCAGAAGGACTTTTAACAAAAACATGACTGAACTCATGTAATTTGATAACGATTAAGTTCCGCCTTAGCGACGGATACACCACCATTCTGGTGATATATGCGGATATGTCTCATGGAATGAAGGTGCATGATTCAGGAATGCAACAACTGTTAACAGAAATCTGTGAACAGAGGTACTAAATAAGGAAGGGTTCAACTATATATCTAAATGACTATTCATTAACACATAACTAAGTATAAAGGTAGCGTTAGTAGCTAAACTAGGAACCAATCTCCATGACAACCAATGTAGTAAAGATAGCCAAACAGTTGATTGAAAGCGTGTTCTCAAACTTGTTTTATTTGGAGTGACGCTTCTACTGTTCAAAACACGCAAATGTGCTACTACGACCATTCTACCAACAAGTAGTCACCATCCACAGACTTGTAACTTATTCTGCATAGCTAGCTAAATGTATTATACATTCTGACGTGGTGGGTTGGAGTTGTGCTAGCTGTTATAATTGTTACGTATGGTTCCCTCTAAAGGACACCTAGGGTTAACTGGTTTGCTGTTGTCAACTCACCCGTTTTCCAAAAGGATTTTCATCGTTGGGTTTCGGCGACAGAGAAGACCAGAGCACCACCAAGCCTAGGAACGTTCCAATGACAAGCAAACTCCGGAGAATAAATCCTACTTTCAGCCTCATCTTGGAAGCTCTTTGCGTGTAGCCGGGCTGCCAACAGCTAAGCTAGTTTAGCTGCTACAGTGCCTAGGAAGGGCTAACCGGCTGGCAGGGCAACTTAGCCAGGCAGCAAACGATTAGTTAGTTAGCGGCTGATGATGCAAGTTGGAATAACAAGGCTGGCACTAACTCCGCGACAGGCAACGTTACGACCGCCAGTTTTCGTTAAAATTATATGCTGATTTCCACTAAGGTAGTGGGAACTATTCCTTTCCGGTTCTTATTTCCGTCTCCTTCTTGACGGTTGGTCTCCCGGACCTGCTACTGCTGACACTGCTCCAGCGTAGCACCCCCCCCCCCACAGTAGAGCTTTGCCTATCTGAGAGGTACACGCCTGTAGCGTAATTAAATAGCTCAGCTCTGACAAGCAAGAATGTAGCCTGATATAGTAATTATTCTTTAATGTTTTCAGTCTATTTCTTAACATCGCAACTGTAAATATTAAATTGTGTCTCTCAGTTCCCAACATGGCTTAGGCGTAAAAGGACCCGCTCACGTCTCACGGACATTACAGCAGGTTTTCCAGCGTATGGTTGTTGGTTAGGTGACGGGGGCGTCAATTACTGGAAAGACTGTGGCTCATTGCTGTAAAGCCCACATCATATAGGAATCCAGAGATAAAACTCCTCCAAAAATTCTCCTGATTTCCAAGAAAGGAAGAAAACAGCAAGCAGGGAATGACAACTGAATTTTACACACAATTGAATCTAAAATAGTGGAGAGTTCACAGGTAATGTGGAGGGCGGAGTGATATGAATACAAACAAAACATTAAAATAATAAATGATTTTAGACTGCTGCCAACGTAAATACTGTTGTCAATTACAACAGTATCTGAACACTGCATAGGGAGGGTTTGGATCATAAGTGTGTACTAGCTATTTTAGAACACCCTCACACCTAACAGCATGGCCTCTCAGACATCAATTCCATAGACAAACGCCTCAGTAAATAAATTGTCTAGCACCACAACAAAACAAATGAGGTTCAGGCTGCTTCACAGACCCTGTGTCTTGAACTCAGAATCTTCCTAGACTACTAGCTAAATGTAGTCTAGACTAGACTACTAGCTAAATGTATGTTTACATCTGCAGTCAACTACAAATTATTATTGCAACCCTTAATAAATTACCTTTTTACAATGTTGACAAAATATGCAGTGCAATCATAGATGCATTCAACTAAACAGTCTACAAGCCCCATATACAGTTTTAGCAAACTAATATTGTAACCCTTCTCCATACTAACTGTCTTGAGTGGACAGGTTACTGCCATCATGTCATGGATCATTTATTGGTATTTACAAATACATACACACATGAAGACCAGCACTTACCAATGGAAAATAAATTCCAATACTCACAAAAAAACAACAAAATTAATTAAAAGTCTGGATCAGCTGTCATTATCAATCAGACAATAATCTGGCAGGGAGAAAAAATAAGCACCATTGAATAAACATAAAATAAACAGATATTGTGCCAATTATGCAAACACAAAGGCAATGTACTATGTACCAGAGTACAGTGAGTAAATCTTTAGTGTATTTTAATGTAGTGATGTTGTAGCAGACAAACACAACCATACAGTAAAAAATGTGATATTTTAACATGAAATGTGGTTAATAAGGAGCTTGGCACATTCAAATGTAAAAACTTAAAGAAATGGCATCTGAATTCACTGTCATGCTGCATGTGTGTGTATCATCCTATTTGTGCTCTAGATAGTTAGTGAGCAGAGAAGGGAGCGGAAGGACGGGGAGCAGCTTCAGTCGGGATCGGCCAATCAGATTCCTGATCTGGATACGACACAACTGGCAGAGGCTCCTTGGAGAAACTAGAAAGAGACAGTGATTTCCTCTTATTATTGTGATACAGTTTAGTTTGAATTTCGAGTTGTTCCATGCATCAGTATTGGGTGTCACCACAGTACCTCCAAAGTATATTGCAGTACCTTCAAACGTTAGTAGCAGCTGTTGTGTTTTTCCACCAGGAGGTGCTAGCTCCACAGGTCGCTGATTGTTACTGTCTCTGACATTGATATCAGCTCCATAGTCCAGTAACACTAACACCTGATCAGCATTGTCCTGTCTGACAGCTGCATGCAGAGGCCTGTCACCTCCTTGGCCAACATTCACATTGGCTCCTAGAGTAGACGAGGACAAGAGGAGAGGAGAGGATATGGTAGAAAGAGAGGAGAGGAAAAGAACACAGCGTTCTATGCCATGGATTAGAGCAGAATTCCACCCTTTCTGCCACGGTAGCACAGAGTTCAGAATTTAATGAAAGATCACTTCTTCACAGAGGAACAGCCTAACATAGTGGTTACAAAATTAGGGGCCAGGACCAACAAAGGGGTCCCAAGATAATCCTGAGAGATCATAAAATGACAAACTTCTTGTTAAATACTCAATACTTTCACCATTTCAGGCCTCTACAAAACACACTGAGGCCATAACCTGTGATGAGAGGTCACAGAAAAACATAGCTTAATATAAAGATGCAGGCACCAGCTTCCAGTATAGGAGGTAATGTAGATGTGGTACAAGTTGAAATGGCAGAAAGTTCCAGTAAATGGGACACACCTTTTTGTAGCAGAATCTTTGAGCAGGCTGTGTGTCGGTGTAGACAGCTCATATAGAGAGGAGAGCCCAAGTGGGACACATCATAGTCTGGATCTGCTCCATGAGACAGCAGGAACTCGACACACTGGCTATTGCCTACACACACACACACACACACACACACACACACACACACACACACAGGTAAGATAAGGTCAATATAGACACCAGGTTTATGCTGAAGCTATAGTAGAGATAGCATCATTATTAAAAATCATAATATAATCTTAATATATCATGTTAGTCATTTGTGTGTTGTTATTTTGGTGAAAGCAACGCAAAAGTTGTGCAATCAGTGACACATTACTTCACAGACACGGTAATACTGTAAAGTAACATGATTTTAAAAAGACAGTCACTCATATGTACTACATTATATTTTGAAATTAAATTGCTCAATACTGTTCAGCAGTAGCCCTGACCGGGCAGACACTTGCTTATGGAGAGTCTTTCATGTTTTTCTAATTTTTAGTGGCCACCCCAGGTTCTCCTCCATGCTTGGAGGGGGAGGGGGAGGCGAGGGGTATTAAGTTGGTCGCAAACTGCAGCCTCACTTCTAGATGTCACTAAATGCTACACACTGGTCCTTTTAAATATAACAACCTGACCCATACTGTAAATGTTGTAGCAGCCCTTAGCTGATCAGTTTCATGTTGAAAACACCACCATGCAGAGGTGAGTTGAATCATTCAGTCAAACTCTACCAAAATCTGTGGTGTTTGAGATAGATGGACAGCTGGACAAACAAACAGACTAATCGAACATCTACACATGAGTCCTGGTTACTGAGCTGTCAGTCATATACTGTGTTCAAGGTCCCTGCTCAGAGTACTGTATTCACCTCTTTTGCAGGCTTCATGTAGAGCTGAGGGGAAATGTGTGTGTGGCATGTGTGGGTGTGCTCCATTCTGCAGCAGCAGTTCCATACAACCAACACTCCCAGAGGCACAACAGTTGTACAGTGGAGTAACTCCATCTATGGAAGCAGCATTCACCTAAACACAGACATACATGTAAGCAATACAATACAGTTAGTACATCTACTAACACACACAGCCACACATACTGGTGTATAAATGCAAATGACACTTTCAGCAGCTATTTAATGACAGTGCAGTGCTGTTTTAAGATGGACACATGGTGAACTTAAAATAATGGTGCCAATAAGAAGAATACTTACATTAGCTCCAGCATTTATTAATGCTCTGACACAGGCTACATGTCCTGACAGGCAGGCTTCATGGAGAGGGGTTACATGATCAATGGTGACAATGTTGGCATGATATCCCTAAAAATGAAAGCACACAGAATTATGTCTTCAGCTGTTAAAGAAGCACACTTCCTTGTTTGTATCAATCTTTCTGATTTGAATGAATTCTGAGTAGATGATGGCGATTGGTGTATGGGCATATTTCTCAGATTTAGATTTCTGTCTTCATGTCTGCTCTTGTATGAGGAGAATATTGTGCAAAAATCTAGGGATGCCAACTTTTAAACCTAGTGAGATTCGGTATCATATCAGTGTGTTTTATGAGTAGACCTTCTCTTAGATCCAAGATGGCACCACGGATAACTACCTCAGTGCTGCACTCGCTAATATTTCAAAACTCACCCAGCACGCTTTGCCAGCCTCCACCTGTCAGTGGACAACAAACTTCCTGACAGACAGGAAGCAGTAGGTGAGGCTGGGGGAAATCACATCCAGTACCTGGACCATCAGCACTGGAGCCCCCCAAGGATATGTGCTCTCTCCCCTTCTCTCCCTCTACACCAACAAATGTACTTCAGGAGACCCGTTTGTTAAACTTCTAAACTTTGTCTGCATACAGATGGGAGGTCGAAAAGCTGGTCCTCTGGTATAGTCAGAACGAACATACTCAAAACTGTGGAGATGATAGTGGACTTCAGGAGAAGCCTCTCAACACTGCCCTCACCACCATCCTCAACAACAGGTTTCCTCTTTGGAAACCTTCAGGTTTCTGGGATCCACTATCTCCCAGGACCTATTGTGGACTTCAAGCATAAAGGCAAAAAGGGACAACAGAAGATGTACTTCTTGTGTCAAGTTCAACCTGCCTCAACAGCTGCTGATCCAGTTCTACACAGAAATAATCCAGTCTGTTCTATGCATATACATCATCACCTGGTTTGGGTATACCATCAAACAGGACAAGAACAGACTGCAGCGGACTGCTGAGATAATCATTGGCATCAACCTGCTCTCTATTCAGGACTAACACACCTCCAGACTGAGGAAATGGGCAGAAAGCATCATTGCAGACCCCATATCCTGGACACAACCTGTTCCAACTCCTCCCCTCTGGTAGACCCTACCAGATCCCATCAGCATTTAATTCAATGCCGTGTCTCAATACAACAGACAACTCCTATACTTTCTTTAGTCCCTCCCAAATTGATCATCTGGTTGATAGAGCTTCAGGTTCATTGCAAATGACACTTGACTATACTGCCCCCCTAAAAAAGATGATAATAAAACAGAGGAACACATGCTCCTTCCAAACCCAAAAATGAAAGCAAATTTCACAAAAAGTTGAAAGGAAATGGTACTGGCAGACTTCATATGATTGAAGGAAGAATGGATGGAGAAATGTACAGGGACAATACAATAATCAGTTAATAACCACATCAAACAGGATAATACAATACAGCCAACTAAACCAGGGCACAATAGTTACTTTGCAGTGATGTACTATATTCTTGTTCATTGGCACCAATGAGACACACATAGGTCAAACAGCAAAACAGCCTATAAACACACAACTTTATGATCATCAAATCAAAAGTAGACGATACCAGGCTGCCTACAAGTCATCGAGTCGTCATCAACAACGGTTAAAATTACCACAGATGAGCACAATTATTTCCCAGTACAAATACACCAATGAGAGAGTGAAATTTGATATTGCGCCACCACGCTTTGATGTTGATTGTAAGAATAGCATACACGGCAGTATCTTTATTAGAGTGAATCAAGCTCATGCATGAATCATACATCAATAACAGCCTAATTAACAGCATGATCAATGATGATGGCAATACAGAAAGATAGAAATGTATGGCAAAAATAGCATATTGCCTGAAAAACATGGTAAAATTCTGATGTTAGGCCATTATTTCCTTGTGATTTGTTGAGTTTAAGATTTTTACTAGTTGATTTTTTGAGATCTTTCAAAGAGCTCAATATCCTTGAACTGTTATTATAAATATAATTTAGATACAGATCTACTTAAAACTGTACACATATTTTAAAATTGTAGTATGATTTTCTGTAATACTTTTTTCTATTTTTATTTTAGAGAGTGAATTTCCCTCTGTTTCTTTTTTCTATACAAAAAAATTACTTAAATTTATCTAACCTAAATCTAAACCTCTTCAATCTATTTCTCTCCCTTGACATAAAAATCATTTAATTCATGTAAAAGTTTATCTAATTATGGGGGCAGATCATCTCCTAACAATCTTGATGTGATTTTATGACATCCTCTCTGCTCTCTGTACTGAGTGTGAACAAATTCATCTTTGCAGCTACTCCTTATCTCCACTCCTGTGTTCTGCATTTGGGTTCACACAACTAGTCTCATGTAATGGTACAGTCTTGTTATGGGATGAACTTAGCAGACACAGAGTCAGACTCAGAAAACCCCTCTGGTTTTTTCACAATTAACAGCACCCTCACATTTAAAGGCATATTCCTGGGGCAACATGAAAAACTTTTAAAGACCCTCACCAAAAGTGATCAGGCCATGCCCAACCAGATCAGATGATGCAAGATGGCACTGTGTTGGGTGGTCGTAGCTCCATTGTACTCGTTTGTTTTTGTTGTGTTTTTCCATCCTTTTTTAAAATTCTAACTTTGCTGGTAACTCTGTCACGACATTTGCGTGCAGTTTTAAAACTTTTTTAGTGGCCCCTCTGTTACTTTTTGCACTCTTCGTAACTGAGGGCGGTACAGAGAGTAGTGGGGGCATTGTCTACACACGCAAACGGCTGATCGTGTTGCGTAAACCCACGCTCCGCCCGGAGAGAGGATCATAGTCCTGGACAAGCTGAAGGGGCGATGTCAGGGCTGCAGAGCCGGAGCCAAACGGAGGGCCAAAGCAGGTAGATACAGGTGATCATCACGGGGAACGTGAAGTCTCTGTCAAATAAGACAGACAAGCTCATCGTGCTGGTCAGGACTCAGTGGGAATATCGACAGTGCAGCCTAATGGCCTTTACCGTGTCATGGCTTCACTCAGACCAAGCGTGGAGATACTCCGCTTAAGATGTGTGCGGACGGACAGAGATGTGGCTTGGAACGGTAAGAAGAAGGGAGGAGGGATTGTGCTGTTTGTGCATGAGAAGTGGTCTAATAATCCCAGACATGTTGCTATTAAGGAACGTTTCTATATCCTGGACATTGAGCTGCTAGCTGTGGGGATGTGGCCTTATTTTTTTGCCTCGTTCATGGCCTCCATCATGATCACTGTTTACATCCCTCCAAAGGCTGATGGGGAAGCAGTATATGACGTCATCCAACTCCACCGTAGCGGAGCTACATATGCAGCAACCAAACACGGGACTTTAATCACAACCCTTTGGACAAAACTCTGCCAACATTCCACCAATTTATCCACCCTTTTGTCCAGAGGCCGCCTGTGTCAATGAGGACAGTGAGGAGGTGGACTCAGGAGGCTAACGAGTCACTGCAGGACTGCTTTGAGACAACAGACTGGAATATGTTGTGGGAGCCACTGCTGCAGCGTGCTCACTCCCACTTGGATTGTAGCAGCAGCACTGCGAGGATCACTTTCTTTGATTTCTCCAGTGCCACAGTTTGTCCGACTGGGAAATGTTCTGTCTGAGACCATGGAAAATAGTACAGGAGCACCACAGGGGACTGTTCTGTCTCCCCTTCTCTTCACCTTGTAGACCTCAGACTTCCAGTACAACTCTTCATCGTGCCACCTACAGAAGTTTTCGGACAACTCAGCGGTGGTGGGGTGTAGAAAGGATGGATGAGAGGAGGAATACAGAGCACTGGTGGAAGATTTTGTGGAATGGTCGAATGGTAGAAATCATTCCTGCCATGAGCCATCACACTGTACAACAGTAATTTAAACAGTTAATCCACGAACCTCACAAACTCTTGTGTTTTACATATTACTTTTACATATTATCTGCACTACTGCAATATTGCACATACAGTTTGCGGTTTACACTTATCTATCATCTGAAACTGCACAATTTTTTTGCTGCTTCTTGCTGTAAATACTGTTTATATAACTAGTTATATTGTATTTTTTTATTATATTATTATATTAGATTATATGTATTGTACATTATAATACATATTACATAACAATATATTTAGTTTAATTTGTTATATTTTTACTTTTAGTCCTGTTTATATTTTTTGTTACTTTTTTCTAAATAATTGTGGATACATTCTGTGTTTGCCTGTATGTTTAATTGCTACTGCAACAAAATATTTTCCCAAATTGGGATCGATAAAGAAGCAGTCGAAAGTCAAAACTCTGTGTTTTCAGCACGAGCTGGGGGAGAAGCTGAGGCAGAGCAGAGCTGCCCACAGGTGAAAGCTGGAGGCCAAACTCCAGCAGAACAGAGTGAAGGATGTGTGGACAGGAATGAAGGAGATCATGGGGCTCAAGGCAAAAGACAGACCAGCAGCCAGCAACTTCAAGAGGGCCAATGAGCAAAATCACTTTTCTAACAGGTTTAGCTCACAGCCAGGAGTGGCCTCTCATTCCCCCACCCCCTCACACCTCACCACTGTCCATGATGGCCTCCATATCCCCCTCTACCCAAGCTTTCTCTCTCCAACCCTCAACCCCCCCTGGGGATCCCTCCCTTGGACTCAACTCCCACGTTCCCCACCATCCCCCACAGCATCCCCTCCACTAGCATCATCCCCTGCCTGACTGCGGGCCAGGTAAGAAGACAGCTGTAGATGCTGCACCTGGACAAGGCTGCTGGCCCTGATGGAATTAGTTCCAGAGTCCTGAGGACTTGTGCCAGCCAGTTGTGTGCGGCTGGCAACCTCACAAACCCCAATATTCAATGTTTACATATTATTTGCACTACTGCGATATTGCACAGTACTACTGATTGTTTACATTTATTTATCACTTGCAACTTGCACATATTTTTTCTGGTACATACTTTAAAGCTCTGGCTCTCTGTCTCTAAGATCTGATGTTAATATTTGTTTATACACTTAGTTACATTTCATATATTTCACATTTTCAGAATTGCTCCTATTCTATTGTTCTGCCCCCACCTCTGTCTGACCACCCTCATGTCCACTTTGGCTTGTCCATGTGCCACTTTCTCCTTGGTTGGAGTGACACCAGGTATTCTTGACGCCTGCATTTCCAGAATGCATCGGCCAATGCCTGTACCTGCTTCCACTGCTTGCTGTATAGGTCTTTAAGGTCGTACTCTCCTGCGGGTGGCAGCACTGGGTTGACTTTCCGTGTTAACAGCATGGCAGGTGTGAGGACTGTGGGCATGTCTGGATCAGATGACCCTGGAACAAGGGGTCTGGAGTTCATAATGGCCATGACTTCAGACATGAGTGTGACCAGAACTTCATGAGACAGGTGAGCAGTGTTTGTCTTTAAAAGCAGTGCATCCAATATCCTACAGGCAATACCTATCATCAATGAAGCTTAAGGATAGAGACTCAAGCACTTCCATATGCACAGCTCTTGTGACCATGCAAGTAAAGATGACAGCCCAGCATTTATTCTGCTACCTCGCGTGCGTCTTGTGCTTATGGTCCATGGACCAAACACATCAACACCTACTAGGGATGAGCGAGTACACCACTATCTGTATCTGTATCTGTTCAACCATCTAAATTATCTGTATCCGTATCTCTACTCGGAGTGGGCGGGGCCTAATGGAAATGTGGGGCTTAAATTGGTACATTATTTTAAGGCTGAAATTGATATACAATAAAAATATTAATGTAGGCTACTTTGTGTGTTCAGCTATATGTGTGTATGTGTGTAAGTTGTCTGTAAGACTGTTTATTTTTTAATGATCTGTGTGAACTTGGTGATTCATGCAAACATCCAGTGATGACAAACAGGGAAATAATATGTCAGCCTTGTTCACTGTATTCTTCTCAAAAGCACCGCATTCAGTACGAGCAAAGTTTTCCCAACCAGAGTGGAGGCAGTGACTGACGCGACACGAGCTGTTTTCAGCTCTGTCTTGTCAAATGCACCGCGTACATTACGAAAACCTAAGGAGTACCGAAGAGAGCAACATGAGCTAGAGACGTGTCTGTGTAGGGAGGGATGGGTGCTGTGTGTGACTGGCCAATCACAGAGTGTGAAGACAGTCAGTTACCCAATGAGGATTTTCCTTCAGCATGAGCACGGATAGTGACGAGTTTAACTCGTATCATGCTCGTACTCGTCAACAATGCTTTATCCGTAATGGATACTCATCTGAAACGATTATCCAGCTCAACCCTAACACCTACATTTGTGAACGGAGGGCCATTCAGCAGGTAGGTTTACATATACATAAAAACTTTGACTATTGTTGCTGATGTAGCCCAATACAATTCCCAATTGCGCCATTTCAACAGCCAAGACAGCAGCACAAAGTTCGAGCTGTGGAACTGTGTGTGGGGGAAGAGGAGCCAGCTTTGACTTGCCCATGACAAAGCCAATGTGAGTGTGTCCTTTTTCATCTGTTGCTTTAAGATAGGCAACTGCTAATATGGCCATAGTGGAGACGTCAGAGAAGACACAAAGTTCTCTGTGTTTTGTGGAGCACAAAGAAACAGGCACATAGGGTCTTTCAATCTGAAGCTGCTCAAGCTCACAGAGTGAGTCCCTTCCACATTCTCCACTGTTCCTCTTTCAGCACCGGCAGGGGAGCATCCCATTCAGCTAGTTCAGCGGATAGCTCCCTGACTAAGGCCTTTCCTTGAATCGTGAAAGGTGCCACAAAGCCCAGGGGGTTGTAAAGCCCATTGACTGTGGACAGGATTCCCCCTCTCATAAATGGCTTCTTCTCTCTGGATACACAGAAGGTAAATGTGTTGGACTGCAAGCTACAGGCAAGTCCCAAACTGTGCTGCAGTGGCAAGGGGTCAGCAGTTAGCTCTAGATCCACTAAGTTTTTGGCCCGCTCCTCAGGAGGAAAGGCATCCATTACAGCAACAGTTAGAGGCTATTTTGTGTAGCTTAATGCTCGACTCTGCTAACATTTCTTTTGTGCTTTTCAGGATGGCAATGGCCTGTTTGTCAGCGGGGAATGAGGAAAGCCGATCATCAATGTAGAAGTTTCTCATGATGAACTGTCTAGCTTTGCTGCCGTGTTCCTTTTCTCCACACAGGGCTGCTCTTCTCAGGCCGTAGATGGCTACCACAGGGGAAGGAGAGTTGCCAAAAACATGCACTTTCATGTGGTACTCAGTGATGTGTTTGTTTTTGGTTGGTTTATCTTCAAGCCACAAAAATCTCAGAAAATCACGATGCTCTTCCTGTACAATGAAGCAGTACAACATCTGCTGCACATCTGCAGTTACCACTATCGGCTCTCTGCAAAAGCGCATTAGGACCCCCAGCAAGGTATTGTTCATGTGAGGCCCACTGAGAAGAACATCATTGAGGGAGGTGCCTTCGTATTACGCACTGGAATCAAACACTACCTGTATCTGATCCTTTTTCTGTGGGTGATAAACACTGAATATTGGTAGGTACCAGCATTCTTGTCATGGCCTCAGCGCTGGGGCAGGCTCTGCTTGGTCTGCATCGAACATTGCTTGCATGAAGTTGAAGAAGTGTTCTTTCCTGCCATGTTTCTTCTCCAGCATGCGGAGGAGGGAGGTGAGGCAATTGACGGCATGTTGGCTGTTGTCGGGCAGACGCGGCCTGTTAGGCCTGAATGGCAGTGGTGCTACCCAGCAGTTTGCTTCGTTCATGTAGACCTCCTTATCCGTGAGGTCAAGGAACAACTTGTCTTTGATAGACAGGCCAAGCTGATCGTCATACTGTGTTCTTTGAAACACATTTCTGTCCAGGCTGTCTGCTTCATTGGCTGCATGAGAAACACATGGAGAAGTGTGGGGTAGCACAGGGCTGTCAATCTTCTCTCTGACCCTTAAGCTGCTGATGCATGGGCTGAGGATGGAGTGGCGCCCACTTATCAGCACACTGGTTCTGAGGACGCTGGCAGTGGTGGTTTTGTGTGCTTTTCCCAGACACACATCTCCGATTATCACCCATCCAAGGTCGAGTTGCTAGGCAAACGGCGTATTGTGTGGCCCATTACATTGTTCCCGCACTTTGTGCACCTGGATTAAGTCTCTCCCAAGTAGAAGAAGGATGGACGCAAGTGCTTGAGGTGAGGATGATGTCTGGCTGCCTCTGGTGATGGTATTTCAGACCTGTCGTCTGGCAGCATGTCGCACTCAATCACAGTAGGCAAGGGAATGTGGATGTTGCCATCTAACGACTCCACCATGAAGTTACTGGCGCCGCCCGGCTGTATCCACCACTCCTGAGCATGTCTTCAAAGTGTATCTCGTTCCTCAGAATCAGAATCAGAAAAAGCTTTATTGCCAAGTACGATTTTACACATACGTGGAATTTGTTTTGGTGAAGATGGTGTATGACACAGCTACTAAAAAAAGGGGAACAAAATATAACAACATATATATATATATACACAAGTCTGGTTTTTGTTTGTTTGTTTGTTTTTTTCCAGAAACACAGTCTGTTTTTTCAGAAAGAAGTCCAAGCTGAGTGTTAATGTAACGCATAGAGTTGTGTCTATGTCAATGTGACAAGATGAGGCAGAGGTGGAGTGTTTAGAGTGTCGGGGGGGTTCCGGGCCTTGTTGATAAGGCTGACGGCAGACGGGAAAAAACTGTTCTTGTGGTCTGAGGTTTTGGTCCTGACGGACTGCAGCCTCCTGCCAGAGGGGAGTGTCTCAAAGAGTTTGTGTCCGGGGTGAGAGGGATCAGCCACAATCTTTTCTGCACGCCTCAGGGTCCTGGAGGCGTACAGGTCCTGGAGAGATGGGAGATTGCAGCCAATCACCTTCTCTGCAGCCTGAATGACACACTGCAGTCTGCCCTTGTCCTTGGCGCTGGCAGCAGCGTACCAGATGGTGATGGAGGAGGTGAGGATGGACTCAATGATGGCTGTGTAGAAGTGCACCATCATTGTCTTTGGCAGACTGAGTTTCTTCAGCTGCCATAGGAAGTACATCCTCTGCTGTGCTTTCTTGATGAGGGAGCTGATGTTTGGCTCCCACTTGAGGTCCTGGGAGATGAAAGTTCCCGGGAAGTGGAAAGACTCAGTGTCAATAGTGGAGTCACAGAGGGTGATGGGTGCAGGTGAGGCTGAGTTCTTCCTGTTGTCCGCAACCATCTCCACTGTCTTTAGAGCATTGAGCTCCAGGTTGTTCTGGTTGCACCAGGTCACCAGATGGTCAACCTCCCACCTGTAGGCAGACTCATCGCCATCAGAGATGAGTCCGATGAGGGTGGTGTCGTCCGCAAACTTCAGGAGTTTGACAGACTGGTGACTGGAGGTGCAGCTGTTTGTGTACAGGGAGAAGAGCAGAGGAGAAAGAACACGGCCCTGGGGGGATCCGGTGATGATGGTCTTTCCCCAGTTTCACGTACTGTTTCCTGTCAGACAGGAAGTCTGTAATCCACCTGCAAGTGGAGTCAGGCACGCTCAGCTGGGAAGCAGAGTTGGGATGATGGTGTTGAAGGCAGAGCCGAAATCCACAAACAGGATCCTAGCGTAGGTTCCTGCGGAGTCCAGGTGCTGGAGGATGTGGGAGTGGAGGGCCAAGTTGACTGCATCGTCTACAGACCTGCTGGCTCTGTAGGCAAACTGCAGGGGGTCCTGGAGAGGGTCAGTGTGTCTTTGAGGAGTGAGAGCACAAGGCGTTCAAAGGACTTCATGACCACAGAGGACAGGGCAACAGGTCTGAAGTTGTTAAGTCCTGTGGTCCTTGGCTTCTTGGGAACAGGGATGATGGTTGAAGAAGTGAAGCAGGCTGGCACGTGACATGTCTCCAGTGAGGTATTAAAAATGTCTGTGAACACTGGAGACAGCTGATCAGCGCAGTGCTTCAAGGCAGATGGGGAGACAGAATCTGGTCCAGCTGCTTTCCAGGGGTTCTGTCTCCTGAAGAGTTTGTTGACATTGTGCACCAGGGTTTGTCGTTGTTGTAACTCACCCTGGTGCGTGATGGAACACAGCAGTCCTCACAGAAGCTGATGTAGGACGTCGCAGCCTCCGTGTACTCATCCAGACTGTTGGTAGCAGTCCTGAACACATCCCAGTCAGTAGAGTCCAAACACGCCTGGAGATCCTCCACAGCCTCGCTGGTCCACTTCCTTGATGTCCTCACTACAGGTTTGCAGATCTTTAGTTTCTGCCTGTACGCAGGAATCAGATGTACCATGACGTGGTCAGAGTGGCCCAGTGCAGCACGGGGGACGGCGTGATAAGTATCCCTGACTGTGGTGTAACAGTGATCCAGAATATTCTCCTCTCTGGTCGGGCATTTGATAAACTGTTCGTGGGTGAGGTTACCTTTGTTAAAGTCGCCAAGGACAATAACCAAAGAGTCCGGGTTGGTCCGCTCCACACACAGTATCTGGTTGGCAAGCATACGCTGTGCGTCCTGCACGTTGGCCTGTGGCGGGATGTAAACGCCGACCAGAATGAATGAGGCGAATTCACGGGGTGAATAAAAAGGATTACAGTTAGCGATGAAAGATTCCAGGTCAGGAGAATAGTGCTGCTGGATCACTGTCACGTCGTTGCACCAACCACTGTTGATGTAGAAACAGATTCCTCCACCTTTAGTTTTGCCGGAAGGTTTGCAGTTTTCAGCCAGCTGCAGCGCAGAGTCCGGTATTAATCCACAGAGCTACGTCTCGATGAAGCACAAAACCGCAGATGAAGAAAAGTCCCTGTTTTTGCCCAACAGCAGCTGCACTTCCTCCAGTTTGTTGGGCAGTGAACGCATGTTAGAGAGAAATTCCCGGTAACGCCGTGCGTAATCCGCGTTGGCAAAGGTGCACAAGCGTGCCGGCCTGTTTTCTATCCTCCGGCGTTTCACTGCATGAGCAAAGGTGAGTGCACCTTTGACCAGTATGTCCAAAATTTCCACCGTTGGGAGCAGAAATTTAGGAAATAAATCCTCTGGTGTTGCTCCCCTGATGTTCATGAGCAGTTCTCTGGTGAAAGAGCTCCGGGTACCGTCACAAAAAACAGGTTTAAAACACAAAACAAAACAACGCGCACCAACACACCGAGGCAGCCGTCCGTGGCGCCATCTTGATCTTCATTTCCTACGCCTTGAATTCCGAAATGCTCAAAGAATTCTGTTCCTCCCAGGGACTTGTTGCTCTGCTCAAGAACAATGTAGGTCTTTATGGCTAAGTCTCCTATGCCTGCCGGATAAACTAAGGTGAGACAGATTTTGGAGCATGATTTTGATGTGTTCACACTCCCACAGATTTCCGTGCATTTGGACATCACAGACGGAATGGATTCCAGCAGCTGCTGCTCTGTGATCTACAGTACTCAGATGGACATCAGCTTTCCATGGGGCAGGCCCTGGATGTAGCGCTGATGGGTGTTTGTCGCTGTTGCACTCCTGGAACAGCACAGGCCTGCCACAGTCCTTAGCGACATGAGTCACAGCACTTGAAACAGATGTGTTTTTCCTTCAGATAAGCTTTCCTTTCTTCCAGAGTTTTGTTTGTGAAGCTACAGCATTTTCTCAATGGATGAGGCTTGTTATGTAGTGGGCACTGTTTGTCGGGGTCATCGTGTTTCTTGACTGCTGTAGTGTTATCGCTGTCGTTGCCACTTGTTGAGATTTCAGTCCTTCTCACAGCAACTGATGTTCTCATGTGATGACTGGATGGCTGGAAAACACTCTTTTCTGTCTTTGTTGCGTACCATGTTCCTGTTATGCTGGCGAAGCTGGGATCGTTGCGTGCTTTTGCTTGTTCACAGATAAAGTTGACAAAGAATGAAAAGGGAGGATATGGCACTTTGTGTTGATCCTTGTAACATGATCCTACAGTAATCCACTTCTCTTGTAGGTTGGATGAGAGTTTCTGGACTATTGGGCTTACTCCACGGGAGGTACTGAGGCATGAGAGACCAGGCAAGTGTCCATCTGCCCTGGCTGCTTCAAGTTCCATGAGAATGTCTCCAAGTTAGTTTGTGTTTTTGTTCGGCTGAGATTTTGGGAAAATCTTCAACTTTTTTCAGAAGAGCATTTTCAATCGACTCCAGTGAGCCATAAACGTCCTCCAGTCTTTGCCATAACATACTGAGGCCTGCAGGTGGATTGTGAATGTGGACCACTCTGATCCTTTTAGCTTGCTCAGATGATGAAGGCCCCGGCCATTTGCACAGCAGATCAAGCTCCTCTCTGATGGAGAGATTTAGGTCATCAGTAGAGCTGATAAAAGATGCCTTCCATGCCCAGTAGTTTTCCGGCTTGTCCTCAAACTTCAGCAGGCCTGAACTCACCAGCTCACGTCGCATCAGGTACTTCCCTCGGTCTGTTGCAGCCACTGCAATGGATGGGCTTGTGTTGTACGTAGGGAAAGACTGTGTGTGGTAAGGCTGGGGAGGTTTAAAATCATCACTGGCTTGTTTCAGGTTGTGGGGGAGCTCTCTGTAGCTGTATGATTTTCTCTGTGCAGTGCTGGTTACCTGATTTGGGGTCCAGGTGGTTTCTCCTCTGTGCATGTGGTGTCGAGCCAGCTCATCAAATCCGTGGTCACTGATTTCACTTAGAGGCTCATCGCCTTGATTCTCAAATTTGTTCACTTCACCGCTGTCCATGGTAGGCTGGCGCACTGGTGAATGTGAGGTCTTCTGTGGACTTACATCTGATGATGAGACTGTGACCATATTTACTATAGTTTCATTCAGTTACAAACGTTGCTGAAGAACAATAAAATTGTTATATTGGCTGTTTTAAATGTATAGTAACAACTGCGCTAGCTTATGGCTAACGTATATGGGAAATTCCATTACGATGCTAGCGGTTAGCATATATGGTCAAAATGCACATTTCGAACAAACGTGGATTCGTTAACTATGGATTTCAACACCAGTATTCTTAATATTCAATGTCAAAATGACTGTATGAGTCTATACTCACAGGCAAACATGTTTTCTGGCCAACCAAAGCCAAAAGAAATAAAAGAAGTGACCGTTTACTTCACCATGCATCGTCGAAACTACAGCAAGACTAAAGCTTGGTTTAGGCTTCGGCGTCGCGGCGACGCCGTACCTACGGCGTACTCCCTACGCCATCACTGAGCATTCGTAGTTCTGCGTCGAGGGAACGCGTTGCTCCGCAATTCACCGCCAAGCCGCTAGGGGGGTGCGGCTGTGTCTTTGTATGGTTTCGGGGGGCTCTTGCTGCTGCGAAGAGGAGTTGTAGAGGTGGTCGTACTTGCGTACCTCCTCGATAATTCTTTCTTTGGCTTGGTCCAGTTTTTCTTGTAGCTCTCACCTCAGAAACTTTGAAAATGGCGGTGTTGTTGTGCTGCGACCATAGGGCTGCGACTGAACCGAAAATTACGTTCTGAACGGACCAATCACAGTCCTCGACGTTCACATCACTACGCGTCGCATCGACGCGTAGTCAGGATTTTTTGGAGGTGCGCGTCAGGCTACGGCGTAGGGTCCGCGTAGGGGTCTGCGTCGACGGCGTAGGTACGGCGTCGCCGCGACGCAGAAGCCTAAACCAAGCTTAATAGTACAAAATAAACATATCATTAGTTGTCACTACTAGAGGTCTTTCTTACCCCAGATGAACATCAGAACATCACATCTATGTTTATATACTTATTTTATACTGTATTTTTTAAGAACACTCTTGTCTCTTAGTTTTATTTTATTTTTATGTGTATTGTTTAACCTGTTGCTGCAACAAAAGAATTTCCCAAATTGGGATCAATAAAGTTGAGTGGAAGTCGAAGTCAAAGTCTATCAGTCTCTTTACTAGGTAGCAAATCTCATAGTTCAACTTACACTGTAAACAACCACACAGCCAGGAGCTCCACTTCAGCCTCCACTTGACCTGTTTCCTAATCCTGCTCATCTCTTCCACAAGTCTTTTGTCCCTGACCCCAAATGTTATAATGATTACCTTGGTTCCTACAGAGCTTTTCTCACAAGTTCTCTCTTGTGTTTGAACAGTAGCCGCTCTCACATGCCACAGACCACTCCCATGCACCAAGTCTATGCATATACATATTTTTCTATATAATTCAATTCAATTCAATTTTATTTGTATAGCGCCAAATCACAACA
The DNA here is from genome assembly GCF_051107435.1 of Chaetodon auriga. Classification (NCBI taxonomy): domain Eukaryota; kingdom Metazoa; phylum Chordata; class Actinopteri; order Chaetodontiformes; family Chaetodontidae; genus Chaetodon; species Chaetodon auriga. Next base: position 29,660,963 of record NC_135077.1, on the reverse strand, counting down.
GAAGTTGTCTCAGGACACTGTCCATATAGAGCTGGTACAGACCAAACTCTTTTATCCCAACAATTCCCTCATGAGCAAGCACTTGGTGATAGTGGTGAGGAATAGCTTCCTTCCCAGGCAGAAACCTCAGACAGAAACAGGCTCTGGTTGGGCAGCCATCTTCCTCGACCGGTTGGGTGAGAGAGAGAAAACAAGAGAAAGAGAGCGAGAGACAGAGAGAGACAGACAGACAGAGAGACAAACAGAAATGCAATCACAGTAACAATGACACTGGGTGTAATAATAGTAGTAGCAGGTTGCAGTGGATGTCAGGCAGGGCCATGGCAGGAGACGTAGCTATAATCCACAATCCAGATTCAGCCACTACCCATGGGAACCTTCGAGATGACAAAGCACAAAGACTCTGGGGAAGAACCTAAGTTAGTAACATGCCGTGGTAGGACATGAAAGCATACAGATAGAGAGGAAGAGAAGAACAGAGGACCCCGGTGTATCTTTGAAAGTCCCCCGAAAGTCTAATCCTATAATAGCATAACTAGGGGCTGGTCCAGGGCAAGCCTGAGCCAGCCCTAACTATAAGATTCATCAAAAAGGAAAGTTTGTAGCCTATTCTTACAAGTGGAGACAGTGTCTGTGTCGCACGGCGGAAGTCTTAAGTTGTTTTTTTATGCAACCGTTCTGTTTTTATTGTATATAATTTTATTTATTTATTTTCTTGCATGCTTTTATTGTGTTTGTGGTGGTGTTTTTATTGTGTTTTATTGCATGGTTTTAGTTGAAGCGATTTTGAGTTTTACTTCTGGCCGGGCCACCCTTGTAATTGGACTGATAATTTGCACCTGTGAAGTGCATTACCTGATATAGACTGGCCAATAGCCTTGAGGCACGGAGCGGTGCGCAACCAACTGGATACGGGGAGGAGGGACGTCATTGGGCGCACGCGGAAACAAGAGGAGCGAGAGGAGAGCAGGTGGCAGAGAAGGCGTCAGACGGTGCAGATGCGAGCGGCAAATATGAAGAGAAAGAGGAAACCGAAACAGAATGCAGTGGGGAGACCGCCTGAGAGGGCTATGCCCGCGGCGGCCGCGGACCAGAGACCGTGGCGGAGGTGGTGACAGCAGCCGAGCCGACGAAGTCCAGAGTGTTACAACGTGACCTTACGGCAGCGGCAGAGCGAGGAGCTCTGCCTAGCGTGTAAGTACCCTTTGGGACCCAGTAACACTCTGGCACGGGAAAGGATGGCGTCTCGGCTGCACTGTGTCGTGAACCCCCCCACTGCTGCTGTGGTTTTTTTTTTGTTCCAGGTATCTTGGCCGAAGGTCCGCCCTCCTACGAAGTGAGTCGGAGGAGGAAACAGAGAGTGGCGTGGTGACGGCGAGGAGCAGGACGGCCGTCATCGGGTTTCGTTTTAAATCGGTTTTAAATCGGGCCTTGCCTTTTTAACCGATTTTAACCCGTAGATTGGTGACTGTTGGCCCGTTTTAGAGACTGTTTTAAGGGATACCTCTTTTTAATTTTGTCGTTTTAAAGAAAGAGTTATTGGTGTCTGTGCCAGGGACTGGTGAAATAAAAAAGGACAATCCTGTTCCAACCGCAACGTTGTTGTCGTTGTGCCTCCTTGGCTGAACATAGTGCTCACCGCTTGATGAAAAAGGACCAACACAAGTTTTACAATAAACCACCATCATTTCTTTTAATTCACATCACCTCCATTACATCTGCCTCCTGGACAAAGACTGGAAGTTGGCTCCACTGGAGAGGAGCTTGATAGCTAAATGCTCTGGCTCCCGTTCTGCTTTTGGAGACTTTAGGAACCATAATTAAACCTGCATTCTGGGAACGCAGTGTTCTAGTGGGGTAATAAGGAACTATGAGTTCTTTAAGATCAGATGGTGCCTGACCATTTATGACTTTGAAATAAGGAAAAGGATTTTAAATTCCATCCATAACTGCTACATCATCATAAAGTGTCATTTGTAACTTTAACCAGTGCTGTCTCTGAGCTATGACACACTCTAAATCCTGACTAGATATCCTCAAATAAACTATTGTTGTGTAGAAAGTCGCACAGCTGATTAACCACTGCTTTCTCAAGAATTTTTGAGAGAAAGGGGAGGTTGGACATAGGTCTGTAGTTAGCTAAAACCCCTGGGTCAAGAGTAGAGAAAGAAGAGGTTTTATTACAGCTACTTTAAAGGACTGAGGTACATAGCCTGTTGATAAACACAGGTTGATCATGTCTAATGATCAAGAGCCAATTAAGGATAAAACTTCTTTAAGCAGCTTAGTTGGGATAGGGTCTAGAATACAGGCTGATGATCTTGATGATGAAATTATTGAAATTAGTTGGTGAAGGTTATAGCGGCCACTATCAATCAAAAAGGCAGCTGAGAGGCTGAGCAGGCTCTTAACTGTGACACGTACAAAAAATACACACAGAGGTCCAGATGCACTTCCCAATTGGCTATTTATTTGATCAAATGATGATAAACAAAAGCATTCTGAATAACTATAAACAAAATGAATCATGCACTCAACAGAAAATATCGGAGCCACACTCACCCTCTTTATCTCAAAAAACCCACCATGCAAGTGAACAGGTGAATATATGAATGAAAACCACACCCCTCACCATCACCGGAATGACAACAAACACAAGAATGTGCGCAACAAAAACAACAAGTAAATGTGCAGTCTAATACTTACTTTGGCTCCTACAAAGGTCGACAGGTGAAAAACAGTCTAAAACTACAAAACAGGTTTTATAACAATTTCTATGGTTTCTGTGTTTGAAGATAAATCAGTGTTTGTTGATGGCAGGAGACGATTAATTCTCTCTCTAATAGTAAGAATTTATCATTAAAGAAGCTCATGAATTCATTACTGTTCAGAGCTAAAGGAATATATGGTTTAGCAGAATTATGGCTCTCTGTCAGCCTGGCAACAGTATTGAAGAGAAACCTGGGATTGCTCTTATTTTCCTCTATTAGTGCAGAGTAATAGGCTGCTTTAGCACTGCGGAGGGCTTTCCTGTATGTTTTAAGACTGTCTTGCCAGGCGAAACGAAATTCTTCCAAACTGGTAGAACGCCATTGCCTTTCTACTTTACTTACTTAAACTTATTAAATGGTGGTCCGATAAAAGAGGATTCTGTGAGGAAAAAAATGTTCAATTTCAATGTCATATGTCAGGACAAGGTTTAGGGTGTGGTTAAAACAGTGAGTAGGTTCATGTTCATTCTGCTGGAAACCAACTGAGTCTAATACTGAGATAAACACAGTACTAAGGCTGTCACTATCAACGTTGACATGTGCATTAAAGTTACCTACAATAATTACTTTATCTGTTTTAAGGACTAAACCTGATAAAAACTCAGAGACCTCAGATATAAATTCAGAATAAGGACCAGGAGAGTGGTACACTATAACAAATAAAACTTTTTCCAGTTTTGATGTGAAAGAGTACGAACAAGGCTTTCAAATTAGTTATAATTGAGTTTAGGTTTAGGGTTGATTAATAGGCTTGAGTCAAAAATGGCTGCAACTCCACCTCCTCGGCCGCTGCCTTGAGGATTGTGAGCATTAATATGGCCTGGATGAGTAGCTTAATTTAGGCTAAAATACTCTTCATGACACAGCCAGGTTTGAGTCAGACAAAATAAATCAGTATAATGGTCAGATATTAACTCATTTACTAAAACAGCTTTAGAGGACAGAAATCTGATGTTAAGGAGCCCACATTTAATTCTCCTATCTTGTTGTACTATTGCAGTGGTTGTTTTAATTTTTATTCGATTTTTATGTTTAACTCCTCTTCTCTGTACTTTTGGTTTGCCTAGTTTACGTGGTCGGGAGGCAGACACAGTCTCTCTGGAGTGTTGGGTGGGTAATTGCCCTAATGAAAGCGCAGAGAAGCATGTAGGACTGCAGCTCTGCCTCCTGGTCTCAACTCACGGGTTTGGTTTCTTAATAAAAGGGAGCTGCCAATAATCAGAGTTGGTATCTCAGCGGGTGTGTCACTGAGTGGGGAGAACCTGTTAGAAACATGAAGTGGTTGGTGGTGAACCGTGGGATTCAGTTTGGGACTATGTTTCCTTTGAACAGTCACCCAGCCTCCCTGATGTCCCAGCTGCTCGGGAGCTATTGAGAGACAGCTAGCCGGAGCTACACTTGGTCGGTCCGCACTGGCTATGGGGGCCTGGTTAACTATATCTAATGGTTTGGTTTCCATGGAGCGCGCTTCCAATTCACTAAGCCTCGTCTCCAGCTCACCAAATAAACTACGTTTACTACAAGTACCAGTATCACTAAAGGAGGCAGAGGAGTAGTTATACATCTGACAACCAGGCAGGAGAGAGCTGGAGAGGGAGAGAGAGAAGCCATCACTAGCTGCTAGGCTAAACTGGTGTAGCTAGTAAAGCAGACAAGCTTGTAGACAAGTAAAATTAGCGGTCGCTAAAAAGACAGACTTACGAGTGCTTGAGCAGAACCAATGTTACTTTAACTAGCGGGTAATAAGCCGATGTAACAGAAGCCAGAGCAAATTACACTGCAACCAGAAACAGGAAGTGAAATGATACACTTACCTCAGCATGTCATGTATACTGTGTTACATATCTTTTTATCTGTGCAATAGTGGAAAACACTGTACTGAAGCCATGTGCAATTCTCAATCCATGCACAATTTTCAGTCCGTTTTCAATTTTTTTCCCGTTAGCAATAGCATTTTTTTAATGTCCCCCCTTTTTCGTATACAATGTATATACATATATACTTGATTTTTATTTTCTATTTTTTGTTCCATTCTATGTCTCCTTTTATATTCCGGACACTACTGCTGCTGCCTGTAACACCCTAATTTCCTCTATGGGGGATTAATAAAGTGTTATCTTATTTTATATCACCTATGTGATTAACTCGTTGAAAGGATCTGCATGTGCCTGGGGATGAGCAGTGTGGGAGAGTGAGTCAGCAATATGCTCATGCTGTGATGTCTTCATTGAGGAAACACTGACGATATCTGATCATCCTGTCTGTGGTAAAGATGCTGCTTAACATCTACTTCCCCTCAGTCGCTGAGCTGGGTGTTGATTTCAGGACCCTGACTGCAGTAAGAGGATGGAATGATGAGGCTCTGGAGGGAGCTTTTCAAAATGTTTTAGACCAGGTAATAACCCTGAAGCTCCAGGAGCGAAATCAAGAGAATGGTAAATAGACAGTATTTTGTATAGCGCTTTTCTTGCCTGATGACCACTCCAAGTGCTTTTACAACACGTCTGCATTCACCCTTTCACACGCACTCATGTGATGGCTGGGCCACCTGCTCATTACAGGCTGTTAACCATTCACACACACAGAATCAGGGGCAATTTGTGGTTCAGTATCTTCCCCAAGGATACTTGAACATGTAGACTGCCAAGACCAGGAATCAAACCACTGACTATCTGATAAGTGGACAACCGCTCTATCTCAGGATCCAGAGCCACTCCAGGAGTACTGCTAAAAAGCTGAGTTCCACCACTGCTTCGCCTCTTCCCAACTCCTAGACACCCCAAATACTCCCAACCCCTTCTCTGTTGCTCCAAACCTGAGACCTGAGTCCGAGCAGTTTGGCAGGGCCCATTCAACACCCTGAGAGGGAGTGTAGAAGAAGTTCCAAGTCATGCTTTTATTGCGGCCAGACTCTTAATTTCCTCCAGACTCATGTGCCCAGTACAAGAGCTCGCTCACCAGTAATGGGAGAAATACTGGTGAGCTGATTCTGGAGCAGACAACTGTAGTAGTCCAGCAAATGGAGACTGATTGATCCATTAAGTTCATGGACACCCCTCTTGAAGCAAAAGCCTTCAATACCTATTACCCTCATGTTATCTGGAAATCATCAGGAAAGAATCAAATTACACATAATAAATTATCTTCTTACTCCACTGGTACTCAGGATCCCGTGGTTAAAGACACACAATCCACATGTTGACTGGACTGTGGGTAAAATTGTTTTATGGAGCACATATTGCCATACCAACTGCTTTCTGCTCTAGTCCCAACTACTGTCTCTGAGCTGCAGACCCCATCTCAGCCTCCAGACCTCACCACTATCACGACCCTGCACCAATGTTCAGCAAGCCTGTTCCTGATGCCTCACCATCCCTGTGATTGTGCCATATCCTCCTGACTACCAGGAAAAAAAAAATGTCAAATTAGTTTTTTTTTATTCCCCAATCTTTGTAAGGTAAATAGAATACTGAAAACATAAAAAAAAAAAAAATCTTTTTAAAATTCTCTTTAAAATAATTCACACAATGTTTTAATGTGTTGTTAAGAGACTTATCTAAAATATGGCAACATTTCAAGCCAAACTTTGCTCAATAAAAAGTATTATGCACTTACTTTTCCTCTTCCCATAAAATGCATTTGCACTGATGGACACCAATTTCCTCAATGAGAAAGAGAAAGGTACCAAACCCCCACCCCTTCACATTTGGTATCATTGAAAAGCCCTAAATGTTCTCTGTAGATAGCAAAAGGAGTTAAGGAGTCAGTAGTATGCAGTGGGTGGGAGATATTCAGGTTTACAAATTTCCTCCACAGAGGACAAGTTTCAACTACTGGTAGTCAGGGGGATATACCTAAAGCCTGGGGTCCCACTTCCCAACAGTTGTCTCTACAACCCCACTAGAGCATGAAGCCACAGAGAACAAACACTGAACAAAAATATAAACACAACACTTTTGTTTTTGCTTCCATTTTTCATGAGCAGAACTCAAAGATCTAAAACATTTTCGATATACACATCAAGACCATTTCTCTCAAATATTGTTCACAAATCCGTCTAACTCTGTGTTAGTGAGCACTTCTCCTTTGCCAAGATAATCCATCCCACCTCACAGGTGTGGCATATCAAGATGCTGAGCATGAATATTGCACAGGTGTGCCTTAGGCTGGCCACAATAAAAGGCAATTCTGACATTTGCAATTTTATCACACAGCACAATGCCTCACTAACTCTCCAACTAACTAACTAGATTTAGACAGATTTGTGAACAATATTAAAGAGAAATGGTCTTGATACGTATATAGAAAATGTTTTAGTTTATTGAGTTCAGCTCATGAAAAATGGGAGGAAAAACACAGTGTTTTGCTTTTATATTTTTATTCAGTGTACATCCAGGACTCCCTCATGGTAGGAATAATTTGTCCTTCATCCTCTCTGGTGAGTTCTGGTTTCTTTTTCATTGGCACAAAAATAAAAATAAAAACAGCTTTCAATACCCCACTGGACCACAGTGAATACCTCATCATGCCATTATTGATCTTATTTCTGAAGATGCTCACTTTCTCACTTTGCTCAACCTTCCCTCTGCTAGGGAGGTCGCTGACCTCCTGATGGAACATGTCTTCTGTCTGCATGGATTATCCACAGATATTGTCAAGGATAAGGGGCTGCAGTTCACCTCGAAAGTCTGGAAAGCCTTATTTTCTGCCCTGGGAGCCCCAACCAGCCTTTGTCTCGGGTTATCATCCCCAGAGGTCTTGCCAAACAGAGAGGATCGATCAGGAAATAGAGGCCTCACTTCGCTGCATCACCTCTTCAAACCCACTCTCCTGGAGCACTCCCTTAGTTACAGTACCCACATAACATCTTGTCCAATGCCTCTTTTAGTATGTCCCCATTTCCTTTCTCCCTTGGGTACCAGCCTCCTTTTTCCTGCACAGAAATCTGAACTGACTGCTCCGTCTTTCAAAGCTCATGTGCATCGGCGTTTCAGGGTTTGTTCAAGTCCTCCACCAGAATCCAAAAGCAAGTGAACGGCTGCCACACCCCAGCTCCCAGTTATACCCCTGGCCAAAAGACATGGCTTTGTTCCAAGAATTTTCTTCTTTACGTAGAATCCAGAAAGTTGTCCCCCGACTTTGGTCCTTTTGAGATTGAGTCCATTGTTAATCCTTGCGCTGTTCGTCTTGAGCCCACCTTTCATGTGTCCAAAATCAAGCCTATCTCATCCAGCCATCTGTCCCCTCCTGTACCTCCTCCTCCTTCTCCTCTCAGGGTGGTTGATGATGAGTCTGTCTACTAGGGGTGGGCGATATGACCTTGAATTCTTCTTTTCACAGTATTTTGTTGTTTTTGTTTTTTAGTGACAGTAGTGTATCATGGTATGACAAGCATTAAGAGGGTGGTTCACATACTACACGGGCTAACATCCAGAGTTTGGACATCAAGAACATGGTTGAGTACAAATATCTGCGTGTTCATCTCAACCACAAACCAACAACACCGAGAGACCAACAACAAAGATGTCCTGTACAAGAAGGGCCTCAGTCATCTTCATCTGCTGAGAAGACTGAGGTCCTTCAGAGTACGCAGGACATTTTATTATAGGAAACATTTTATGACACTCTGGTGGCATCTGCACTATTCTATGCAGTGGCCTACTGGGGCTGTGGAAGTTCAAAGACTGACAGAAAAAGACTGAACAAATTGCTCATGAAAGAGATCTGTCCTGGACTGCCCTGTTAGCCAAGCTGTCATCAATCATGGAAAACCCTTCTCACTCCCTGCATGAGACAGTGGGGGCCTTAAGCAGCTCCTTCAGCGACAGACTGCTGTATCCACTGTGTAAGAAGGAATGCTACTGCTTTTGTATATAACGTACATAGCCTCTACAGTTGATTGTATTTTGTATCTTTTTTATTGTCCATTTGTTCTTTTTTTTCTACCTCTGCTTTTTAATCCCGCTGTTGTAACAAGTAAACTTCTCCAGCATGGGATCAATAAAGTTTTATCAATAAAGTCTATCTGTGCACCTGCACACTCAAATTAAACTCAATTGCAGGACAAACTGTTAACTCAAAACTGTTAACTGTACGGGCACTACCACACTGCTTGATAAATAAAAAAGCTTAACTACTGAAAAGCTACTTGATTCAGAAAACAGTGACACTACCATCATGCTACTGACAAATTAAGGTAGTAATGCCACGACATTTAGCACTGCTACTACCCAACACTGACAGAAACACATAAAAACATAATTGGCAGAAAACCAAAAGTTATATAAGTACAACAGTCAGTGTACCACAGAGTGTGTCTATCAAGTACATTTACATACAGCTGCAACAGACACACATACCAACGTGCCACGTAGCAGAGGGGCTTTCCTATGACATCACAGCCAGCTGAGCTTGTGTTGTAGTATGAAGTGGGGAGATAACATTCGGTCTGGCTATGTGAGACTACATAAAAAGTCAACATTGCTCCAGCGTGGGGCGGCACGATGGCACAGCAGGTACAACAGTACCTGCGCGTGTCTCACAGCAAGGAGGTCGCTGGTTCGATCCCCGGGTCGGGCAGGGCCTTTCTGTGTGAAGTTTGCATGTTCTTCCCGTGCATGCATGGGTACATGCATTAGGTTAATTGGTGAAATTGTCCTTAGGTGTGTGAGCGTGAATGGTTGTATGTAGATCTGTCTATGCTGCCGACCGGTTCAGGGTGTACCCCGCCTCTCGCCCATTGTCAGCTGGGATAGGCTCCAGCAACCCCGAAAGGGATACGCGGGTATAGAAGATGAATGAATGAATGCTCCAGTGTGTAGGTCTAAAACAGATACTACTGGCCACATTAGCCACAGACTGTGCTAACAGCAAATTCAACAGGCTAAGCAGCAGAACAAACAGTAAAGCAACATCAAAATGGCAAAACATAAACTAAACTATCCTTGAGCTTCAGTTTTCCTGCGAATCCTCAGCGTAATATTGGCCCTCAAAGGAGTCAAAGGTAAAATGGGGGGAGATGAAGGCTTTTGTGTTGGTTCTAGCAGCCAACAACTGAGAAATTAATATGTGTTGCTCACAATGTTACTGTCATATCTTTTTGTTACAGCAGTCAGTATAGCAAGGAAAATTGTACTTAGTTGGTGTAATTCCAGTTCTATGAGTATGTGCGTGGCCCTCAACCTGCATGATACTACAGGCACAGTAAAGCACATTTTTAATGTACGCAAACTTATGTTACAAGGTCAGAGTGGGATCAGGTATGCAGGTTTTCACAGGCCCTTACCTGTGCCAGCAGAGTGCGCAGGGCAAGCAGTCGACCCTGGGAAGCTGCTTCATGGAGAGGGGAGCGATCTGCCCAGGACCCTGGACACATACACACACACACACACACACACACACACATACACACACACACACACACACAGATAGTTTAGTTACAAGTCATTTGAGCAATTCTTTTTTGGCAATCCCCAGGGATAGTATCAAATAAGACACTGTGGAAGACACCAATGGACACCATATGGACAATGGACATCACTCGGCCCAAAGGTGAGTGTCAGACATCATCCAGTGCAGTGACCCCTCACTCCCTACCTCCTTTACCAAAAGCTGGCCATCTTTGGCTCTGAGGCAGGACCAGCATTGTTTTTGATTAATACAGAACCTTCCAACCTTTTTTACTTGAACTCTCTGTTGTCACTACAGTTGTTCAAAGGCCTTATCTCAGATCTTGTTTTATCTGATTATAACTGTTTTTTTGTTTTTGTTTTTTAACTAGAATGTAATTTCATTTTTCTGATTACTCTTGTACTTCATTGTATTTATTCCTTAAATTTTGTTATTTACTCCATGACAGGTTCATTATCCTGGATTTTAACTATTGGCTATTGTTATTTTTTTGTTTTTATTGTTAGCTGTTTTGTTACAAGCACTGTTTTACATCTCACCACCACTGTAAATGAGGACACCTCCTCAACAGTCTCTTGTAAAATAAGTTGATGATTAATCTGTGGCGTACTCTTTCATTAGAAAACAGTAAAATCTCTGTCGATAAATATATGTCATATTGTCCATCATACTATACACTCTGCTTGAAATCTGTCTAAAGCAACTGGCAGGACAGTTCTTAGTGGACTCTTCAGCCTTCTTTCACTGTTTCTGAGGCACACTCGCTGTTAGGTTAATGAAATGATGAGGATCTACAGCAATGACATCGGGATGTCATTCAGACTAGATAAATGTGGGGTTGATCTTCCAGAAGGCAGCATTGCAGATAGGAGTTGGCAATTGATCAGTAAGTGTTTTCTGCCATTATTTCTGTCTTAAATTAGGATCTAGGCTGTTAGCAGGCTTTGCTGTTGTTGTTGTCATGGAGCACTTGCTCTCACTCTCTGAGTTTTGATAGTAGGGTTGGAGAGGTCTCTGTCTCTGAATTCCTTTCTGATAACAACCTGCATGATCCTAGCCAATCCGGTTTCAAACACAAACACTCTACCGAGACTGCGCTCTTATCTGTAGTGGAAATACTACGATCAGCTAGTGCTACTGGTCAGTCTTCTGTTCTACTATTGCTCGACCTATCAGCTGCCTTTGACCTGGTTAACCACCAAATCCTCCTCTCCACACTCACTGAGCTCAGCTTCTCAGGATCTGCTCTCCGCTGGTTTGAGTCCTACCTCTCAGGGAGATCCTTTACAGTATCTTTGAGGGAAGAAGTGTCTAAATCCCACTGCTTGTCCACAGGGGTACCTCAAGGGTCAGTGCTTGGATCGCTTCTCTTTTCAATATGTACCACCGCACTTGGTTCAGTCATCCGCTCACATGGCTTCTCATACCATTCATATGCTGACAATACCCAGCTCCTCCTTTGATTCCCACCAGACGACCCCACGGTCTCGGTGCGAATATCGGCATGCCTCGCCAATATCTTGGCATGGATGAAGGAGCACCACCATTAGCTTAACCTGTCAAAGACGGAGCTCCTTGTCATCCCGGCCAGTCCCTCTATACAACAACAGATCAGTATCCAGCTTGACTCAGATCTGCTCACTCCTGCAAAATCTGCCAGAGACCTCGGTGCCATGATTGAAGACCAACTAACTTTTAAAGAGAATGTGCCCTGTACATCATTAGATGATCCAGAATGTGGCAGCTTGCCTGGTCTTCAACCAGCCCAAGCGAACACGTCACAGCGCTGTTCATATCCCTCCACTGGCTCCCAGTTGCTGCCTGCATCAAGTATAAGTCCTTGATACTCACCTACAAAATAGCTACCAAAACTGCTCCGACCTACCTGAACTCCCTCATTCAATTTTATGCTCCCTCCTGCTCACTATGCTCTGCCCAGGAATGGCGCCTGGTGTTGCCAACTCAAAAAGGCCCCAAGTTTCTAGCTACACTCTTTTCTTCTGTGGTGCCCCAGAGGTGGAACAAGTTACCAAACTCCATTCAATCTGCAGAGTCCCTCTTGATCTTTACAGAAAGACTAAAGACCAAGCTCTTCACTGAATACCTTCTTTCTTACAAAAAAAGCCCTCTCTATTCACTCTGTGCACTCTATGCATTACTTCGTAGCATACCTTGTAGCTGAAATTTGCATTTCACTTACTCTTGTTGTTCTCTCCTGTCTAGAACCTTGCTTGTGATGGATGAAAATCTCATATGTACATTGCTTTGAATAAAAGTGTCTGACAAATGAAAAATTTTAATTGTAATTGTACAGTACTGTGCAAAAGTTTTAGGCAGGTGTGAAAAAGTGCTGTAAACTAAGAATGCTTTAAAAATGTAAGTGTTAATAGTTTATTTTCATCAAAATGTAGTCAATGAACAGAAGAGAAATCTAAATCAAATCAATATTTGGTGTGACCACCCTTTGCCTTCAAAATGGCATCAATTCTTCTAGGTACATCTGCACACAGTTTTTGAAGGAACTCGGCTGGTAGACTGTTCTAAACATCTTGGAGAACTAAGGTTCCTTGGCCGACCACTGCGTCTACGATCCTTTACATTGCCAGTTTCTTTGTGCTTCTTCAAAAGAGCTTGAACAGCACATCTTGAAATCCCAGTCTGCTTTGAAATGTTTGACTGGGAGAGACCTTGCTGGTGCAGTATAACTATCTCGTGTCTTGTTGCATTGCTCAGTCTTGCCATGGTGTATGACCTGTGACATGAAACTGTCTTCCACAACCTCACTTTGTTAACAGAGTTTGCCTGTTCCTCACCTAGGTTTTAAGCCTCCGACACAGGTGTTTCAGTTAATGACTGTGTTTCAACCTACAAGTGAAACTGATGATCATTAGCGCCTGTTTGGTGTAACTGGTTAATCATATACCTGACTATAATCCTACAAAATCCCTGACTTTGTGTGAGTGTGCCTATTAAAATTGATGCTGCTTTGAAAGGAAAGGGTAGTAACTCTAAATTGCTAGGATCCACTAACCTGTCTGTTCCTAGTGTTTTCATTTTCCCTAGTGTTATATGTCTGTCTATCTGGTCCCTTGTCTGTCTATACTGGGTGTCTCTTGCACTCACCTCGCTCCACCCTGTCAGCAGCACACCTGGCGCGCATCAGCCTCATTAGGGAACAGGATAAAAGGTAGGCTCCTTTTGTTACCTGTTGCCAGATTGTCCTGAATCAGTCACGGCTTTCTAGTTTGTTCCCATGTATGAGTACTCAGTATTAGTCAGTTTTCTCCTCGATCTCTCAGCCATTGTTGGAGTTCTTTTGTTTGGACTGCCACGTAATGTGTGCTTTTTCTTTCAGTGCCTACCTGTCTCATCAGCGTTTGTGCTTTGCCTCAACCATGTTACGGAGCTCCTTTTGTTTGTTCATTTTCAACTCAGTTTTGATTGTCCATCCATCCATCCATCCATCCATTTCCACCCGCTTATCCGGGGCCGGGTCGCGGGGGCAGCAGTCTGAGCAGGGACGCCCAAACTTCCCTCTCCCCGGACACTTCCTCCAGCTCATCCGGGGGGACCCCGAGGCGTTCCCAGGCCAGCCGAGCGACATAGTCACTCCAGCGTGTCCTGGGTCTTCCCCGGGGCCTCCTCCCGGTGGGGCATGCCTGGAACACCTCCCTAGGGAGGCGTCCAGGGGGCATCCGGTACAGATGCCCGAGCCACCTCAGCTGACTCCTCTCGATGTGGAGGAGCAGCGACTCTACTCTGAGCTCCTCCCGGGTGACAGAGCTCCTCACCCTATCTCTAAGGGAGTGCCCCGCCACCCTGCAGAGGAAACTCATTTCAGCCGCTTGTATCCGGGACCTCGTTCTTTCGGTCATGACCCAAAGTTCATGACCATAGGTGAGGGTAGGAATGTAGATTGACCGGTAAATCGAGAGCTTCGCCTTTCGGCTCAGCTCCTTCTTCACCACAACGGACCAATACAGCGACCGCATTACTGCTGCCGCTGCACCGATCCGCCTGTCAATCTCACGCTCCATTCTTCCCTCACTCGTGAACAAGATCCCAAGATACTTAAACTCCTCCACTTGAGGCAGGATCTCTCCCCCAACCCGGAGGGAGCAAGCCACCTTTTTCCGGTCGAGAACCATGGCCTCGGACTTGGAGGTGCTGACTCTAATCCCAGCTGCTTCACACTCGGCTGTGAACCGTCCCAGTGCACGCTGAAGGTCCTGGCTCGATGGAGCCAACAAGACAACATCATGCACAAAAAGCAGAGACGAAATCTGCCGGCTCCCGAACCGAACCCCCTCCGGTCCCTGGCTGCGCCTAGAAATTCTGTCCATAAAAATAAAGAACAGAACCGGTGACAAAGGGCAGCCCTGGCGGAGTCTGACATGCACCGGGAACAGGTCCGACTTACTGCCGGCAATGCGGACCAAGCTCCTGCTCCGGTTGTACAGGGACTGCACAGCCCTCAGCAGAGGGCCTCCAACCCCATACTCCCGGAGCACCTCCCACAGAATGACGCGAGGGACACGGTCAAATGCCTTCTCCAAGTCCACAAAACACATGTGGACTGGTTGGGCAAACTCCTATGAACCCTCAAGCACCCTGTGGAGGGTATAGAGCTGGTCCAGTGTTCCATGGCCGGGACGAAAACCGCATTGTTCCTCCTGAATCCGAGGTTCGACTATCGGCCGGATTCTCCTCTCCAGTACCCTGGAATAGACTTTCCCAGGGAGGCTGAGGAGTGTGATCCCCCGATAGTTGGAACACACCCTCCGGTCCCCCTTTTTAAACAGGGGGACCACCACCCCAGTCTGCCAGTCCAAAGGCACCGTCCCCGACTGCCACGCGATGTTGCAGAGACGTGTCAATCAGGACAGCCCTGCAACATCCAGTGACTTGAGGTACTCAGGGCGGATCTCGTCCACCCCCGGAGCTTTGCCACCGAGGAGCTTGCAGAAGACATGACAGTGGGATTGAGGAGATCCTCGAAGTATTCCTTCCACCGCCCGACAATATCCCCAGTCGAGGTCAGCAGCTCCCCACCTCCACTGTAAACAGTATTAATGGAGAGCTGCTTCCCCCTCCTGAGGCGCCGAACGGTTTGCTAGAATTTCTTCGAGGCCGACCGGTAGTCCTCCTCCATGGCCTACCCGAACTCCTCCCAGACCCGAGTTTTTGCTTCTACAACCGCCCGAGCTGCTGCCCGCTTAGCCTGCCGGTACCCGTCAGCTGCCTCAGGAGTCCTATGAGCCAACCAAGCCCGATAGGACTCCTTCTTCAGCTTGACGGCATCCCTTACTTCCGGTGTCCACCACCGGGTTCGGGGATTGCCGCCACGACAGGCACCGGCGACTTTATGGCCACAGCTATGGACGGCTGCATCAACAATGTAAGTGGAGAACATGGTCCATTCGGACTCAATGTCTCCAACCTCCCTCGGAATCTGGTCGAAGCTCTCCCGGAGGTGGGAGTTGAAGACCTCCCTGACAGCGGGTTCCGCCAGACGTTCCCAACAGACCCTCACAGTACGTTTGGGTCTGCCAAGTCTGTCCCGCTTCCTCCCCTGCCAGCGGATCCAACTCACCACCAGGTGGTGATCAGTTGACAGCTCAGCCCCTCTCTTCACCCGAGTGTCCAAGACATACCGCTGAAGGTCAGATGATACGACTACAAAGTCGATCATTGACCTCCAACCTAGGGTGTCCTGGTGCCACGTGCACTGATGGACACCCTTATGCTTGAACATGGTGTTCGTTATTGACAAACTATGACTAGCACAGAAGTCCAACAACAGAACACCACTCGGGTTCAGATCGCGGAGGCCGTTCCTCCCAATCACGCCCCTCCAGGTATCACTGTCGCTACCCACGTGGGCATTGAAGTCCCCAAGCAGAACGATGGAGTCCCCGGTTGGAGCACTTTCCAGTACCCCTCCCAGGGACTCCAAGAAGGCCGGGTACTCTGCACTGCCGTTTGGCCCATAGGCCGAAACAACAGTGAGAGACCTGTCCCCGACCCGAAGGCGCAGGGAAGCGACCCTCTCGCTCAGCGGGGAGAACTCCAACACATGACGGCTGAGCTGGGGGGCTATAAGCAAGCCCACACCAGCTCGCCGCCTCTCACCGCGGGCAACTCCAGAGTAGAAGAGAGTCCAGCCTCTCTCAAGGAGTTGGGTTCCAGAGCCCGAACTGTGCGTGGAGGTGAGTCCGACTACTTCCCCCCCAGCGAGGTGACATTCCATGTCCCCATAGCCAGAGTCGTTGTCCAGGGTTTGGGTCGTCGGGGCCCCCGCCCACGACTGCCACCCAAAACGCAAAGCACTGGCCCCAGTTTTGATTGTGCTTTCTTTTAAAGTTTGTTTCCCACTCCTTTTGAGTGCGCCTCTTGCTATTTTTATACTGTTAAAATAAATTTCATTTGGTCATTTTTACTTTGTCTCTGGTCTGCATACCTGAGTCCAAAAGAAAATTTATTTACAGGTTTTCCCAAACCTTAACACAAACATTGACTTGATTTAGATTTTTCTTATCTTATCTTAGATTTTTCTTTCATTCACTCACTTTGCATTTTGTAAATTGATAAAAATAAACAATCATTATTTATATTTTTGAAACCATTCTTAGTTTACAGCATTTTTTCACTCCTGCCTAAAACGTTTGGACAGTACTGTATGTGTGTACATTTGGAAAGTATTCACACCCCTTCACTTTCCCCACATGTTATGTTACAGCCTTTTCCCAAGATGGATTAAATTCCGTTTTTGTGTCATCAATCTATACACAATACCCCACAATGACAAAGTGAAAAAGGTTTTTCAGAAATGTTTGCCAATTTATTAAACATAAAAAACTGAAATATTGCATATACATATTGTTATGTTTCCCCTCAAAACAAATTTAATGGCGGTCGCTGGTAGGGAAAACTAACAAAAAAAACAAACTGCACTCAACACAAAATGGGCCTCTTGGGGTCTAAAAGGTGATGGGGAATAACTCATCCACACACCCACTAACTCTATCAAAATGATAGAAGAACAAAAGAAATGAGCCCTAACTCATCTCAACTCACTAAAAAGGAGGGAGTGAAATTCCGGAAAGTGAAAGTGAAAGAATCACTACAGTTTAAGACCATTCACACACTCATTCATCAATGCCACACACAAAACCAGGAGAGCCAACTGAAGGTGTTAACTCTCCGGTATCACACACCCAACTAAAGCAGAGCCACAAGCCTCTTTTTATAGAGCAGCCCGGCTGATTAGTTCCAGCTGCGCTAATGAGTGCAGGTGCCATCAATAGGTGCACATCATTGAAGGGGTAGAGCTGCCTACCTTCCACCGTAACATCTCCTCCCTAAAAGACAACAAATCTAAATAGATTTGGTGATACAAACCAAACTCCCAGCAACCCAGTGGCTCAAGATGTCGGAACAGGCCCCAAAACCATATAGTGTTCCAAACATCAACATAATTAGCCACATAAACTCAAACAGATGACTGTCATTTTTTTTTTTTTGTTTGTTTGTTTACATTAAACCCACAAAACAGACTTTTCAAGTCCCATCAAATCAAATCAAGGCACAAGGTGCATTCATTCCACAAGGGAAAACAAAACTTAACTACTGATCACTCGTGATAAACAGTCAGCGACCAAATTTTCCTTTCCTTTTACATGTCGTATTTCAAGTGGTAGCTCCTGTAGAGTTAAACTCCAGCGGAGTAGGCGACGATTAGTGAAAGCAGAGCACTGGAGGAACAGCAAAGGATTGTGATCTGTGTACACAATCAGAGGATCTGAAGTTGAGACATATATTTCAAAATGCTCCAAAGCAAGAATCAGCGCAAGCGTCTCCTTCTCAATAGTAGAGTAATGCACCTGTGAAGACTTTTTTTTTTTTTTTGAGAAGAATGCCACAGGATGTTCCACTCCGTGTTCATTCACCTGAACAAGTACTGCCCCAACACCCACATCACTGGCATCAGTATAAAGGACAAAAGGATGACTAATGTCCAGTGCTGCCAAAACAGGGGCGGTAGCTAAAAGTGCTTTTGCTTTTTCAAATGCAGTCTGGCATTCTGGCGTCCATTGAAATGGGATCTTGGGGCTGGTCAAGTCGGTTAGGGGGGCGACTACGTGGGCAAAGTTGCGACAAAATGCCCTGTAATATCCAGCCATCCCTAAGAACCACCTAAGTTCCCTGCGGGTGGTGTGAACAGGGAGATTTATCACAGCCTCGACCTTAGCTGACACTGGTAGCACTTGGCCTTGACCAACCACCTTTCCCAGATATTTGACGGTGGCCTTGCCAATCTCTGACTTTCCCAGGTTGACCGTCAGGTTGGCTGTCTGCAGACGGTCAAACACTGCCCTCAAATGTTTGAGATGGTCTGATCAGGACTCACTAAAGACTACTACATCGTCAATGTAGGCTTCAACATTGTCTAGACCGTGCAACACATTGGGACTGCGATGCTCTGGTGTCTCAAAGTACTGTCACTGGCTGCTTGCTAACATTTTCACCAGGCAGAGACACAAACCCCTTGGATGTGAAGGGCCTAAATTCCTCTGGTACCTCCCCTTTTACGGGTTCACCATCATTGTCCCGCAGTTTCTTAATAAGGGGACTTCCCAGTAAAGCAATCATCAACTGGGCATTCACGGACAACGTGACCTTTTGTGTGACAGTAATGACACTCAATTTGATGTGCAGTAGTTTTTCGAGTTGGGGAGGAACCTAATTTAGAGTGGAGTGAGGGTTTAGCTGAAGAGCTTTTGACATTTATGCTTGGTGACTTTGTTGGAAAACTAGACTTATGAGTGTGCTGAAGAACAGCATCTGCCATCACAGCAGCTTTCTCCAGAGTGAGGTCTCTGTGCTCGTTCAAGTAGGTGGCCACTCTCTCAAGAACACAGCACTTGAACTGCTCTAACAGAAGTAGGTTTTTCAAACCATCCAGATCTTTTATTTCTTGTGATTTACACCAACGCTCAAACAAAATCTGTTGCTCCCTCGCGAACTCCACATGAGTCTGAGACTCACTCTTTTTCAGTTTGCAAAACTGCTGTCGATAGGCTTCTGGCACCAACTCGTAAGCACGCAGAATTGCCTATTTGACATTTTTATAGTCAGAACTCTGAGCAACAGACAAGGACGCGTACACACTCTGAGCTTTGCCCACTAACACACACTGAAGCTACAATGGCCTGAATTCCTCTGGCCATTTCAGAGTGTCAGCAACCCGCTCGAAGAGAACAAAGTATTCATCCACCTCCTTTTCTTTAAAAGGTGGCACAAGGTGGCTGTTACGAGCTAAGTCAAAGTCTTTGGTTATTGTCTGCTGACTTGACCTAATACGAAGCTCTTCCAGTTCCAACTCCTTTAAACGAATGGCCTGCTCTATTTCTTGTTCCTTCAGCCTTTCCTGGTGAGCCAACTGCATTCTCATCTGTTCAAATTTTATTTGCTCCAGCTTGAGTTGTACATCCAGCCGTTTCAACTTCACTTCGGTATCAGAGTTGCCTCTTCAGCCACACTTTCTGCTTTCGCCTCAGAATCCTGAGTGAGAACCTGCTTCTCCAGTAAACCAGTGACAACAGCCTGTTTTATCACATCTTTTCTGCTTCCTGAGGCTACTGTGATGCCATACTTTTGAGCAATCTGAATGAGGTCCTTCTTTTTACAGTGATTGAGAGCATCCCAAGTAGGATTCTTAACAAATGACTCTAAACTAAATTCCATGATTTGTACAGTGAACAAAACTTAGGACAACAACGACCAATCAAATTCCTATGCAGCCAACAGGTTTAGCACAGATCCCGGACGAGCCCCCAATTGTTACGTTTCCCCTCAAAACAAACTTAATGGCGGTCACTGGTAGGCGAAACTAACAAAAAAACAAACTGCACTCAACACAAAATGGGCCTCTTGGGGTCTAAAAGGTGATGGGGAATAACTTATCCACACACCCACTAATTCTATCAAAATGATAGAAGAACAAAATAAATGAGCCCAAAAACAAAAATTGAGTCACTAAAAAGGAAGGAGTGAAATTCTGGAAAAGAAAGAATCATTACAGTTTAAGACCATTCACACACCCATTCATCAATGCCACACACAAAACCAGGAGAGCCAACTGAAGGTGTTAACTCTCCGGTATCACACACCCAACTAAAGCAGAGCCACAAGCCTCTTTTTATAGAGCAGCCCGGCTGATTAGTTCCAGCTGCGCTAATGAGTGCAGGTGCCATCAATAGGTGCACATCATTGAAGGGGCGGAGCTTACTGCCTACCTTCCACTTTAACACATGTGTATTCACACCCTTCACCCCAGTTTGAGGTCCTGAGCACTCTGGAGCAGGTTTTCATCAAGGATCTCTCTGTACTTTGTCACATGGTGCGACTCTAACCACCTGCACCTCAATACCACCAAGACCAGGGAGATGGTGGTGGGCTTCAAGAGGCCCAGGCCTCATCCGGAGCCTGTGACCATCAAAGAGGACTGTGTGGAGTTTGTATGGACCTACAAATACCTGGGAATGCAGCTGGATGATAAAATGGACTGGACTGCCAACACAGATGCTCTGTGCAGAGTGGACTGTACTTCCTCAGAAGGCTGGCGTCCTTCAACATGTGTAAAAAGATGCTGTGGATGTTCTGCCAGACTGTGGTGGCAAGTGCCCTCTTCTATGCAGCAGTGTACAGGGGAGGCAGCATCAGCATTAAACATTAATGTCAACATTCCTCAGTGTTCTGAATGGAATCTGTACAACACTCTGTCCAACACTCTTAATTCTGTTTGCACTAGGCTGTTGGACATTTTCACTTTTAACTTTAATTCTTTGCTTGCTGTGCTTTTGATTATTTATTGCATGCCTTTTACTTTAAATTTGTGGAATTTAAATATTTGATGACTAAAGTATATATCTATATATCTATCTAATGAAAAAAATTACAATATTTGCATTGAAATACAGTGGTATAGAAGCCAAAATTGAACTTAAGTAAAGCAGTTGATTTGTTACTTTCCACCACCATTGTAAATGTATTCAATATTATGGGAGCAGTCCCCCTTCCCTTCTTACTTAACTCAGAAAAACTGAATAACGTTGTCTTTCTGCCACTCCCCCCCCCACCCCCCACCCCCCCCAAAAAACAAAACAAAACATAACACATTGAATATTAGTGTAGTCAATGACAAAAATTGTTCCAAAAATAGTTTGCAAGGTGCTGCTGTCTGCCCAACTTGAAACCATTCAGAAAGAAAAACTTCTGTATGAATATAAAATTCAATAGCAACAAAACATAGCCAATTGCTGAAATAAAACTTCATACAAAAAGCAGTCATTATGGAGCACTCACTGACAGAGGTTTCATGGGAGAACCGGTTCAATTGAACATATATTACATACGTAATCTGTTTTTTACTCAAATTAAGATATATGGAAGTTTTTATTGGACTTCAACAGTAACCCACAGGGGACAGTTCGCAAATGTGTACAATGATCTGCAAATATTTCACTATCCACAAACATGTAATTTTTTTTGTGTGTGTGTGTGTGTTGCTTAAAGTCATATCCAATAAAACACAGAGCAATTGGAAAACACGCCTAACTAACTCTGCAAACACACATTATAATTTCACATAGAAATGATATAGGTTTTACAGATGTAAATAGTTTCACCACAAAAACACATATAAAAAGAAAGTTGTAACAGTCATGATTCAGGATCAGATTCGTCATCTGTTTACCTCAGAAACATCAGAAAATATCAGACTGTTTAACTCCAACATCATTTAAGTGTCAGTCATCACTGAACATAGCACTGTTTTCACAAAACCACTGATGTTCACACCACTGCATTATTTAAGGTTAAAATTTCTGCTAACATTCATTACATCCTTCCAAATATGCTGTGCAATATTACATATTTTTGTCTACTGTGCTCATATATATTATTTTCTACTGTGTTTATATATTTTATTTCTGTGCAATATTACACAACACTGTATTTTATTACCCATAACCTGCCATGTGCAATCCAAAATTCTGCATTGAGAAACTAAGCCCAAAAGCAACTGTATTTTAATACACTTTTTTTGTATTTAAGGTAAAAACATAAATAGCTGAGTCTTCAATTAGCCTTCACAAACACATTCATATTATGGCTAGACCACCTGCTTATTACTGACTTTTTTTAACCATTCACACAGCATCAGGGGCAATTTGAGGTCTTGTCCAAGGATACTTTGACATGTAGGCCGAAGCCAGGGATCAAACCACCAACCTTCTGATAAGTGGACCACCACTCTACCTCCTGAACCACAGCCACCCCATCCTATTATTGTTTTGTCCAAGTGAGTGTTCTGTGCTATGCTGTGCTTACTTACAGGCATTACCTACTGTTTGCTAAGTTTGTGTTCGCTGTGGTAGCTGTGTAAGAAGAAGAAGAAGAAGAAGAAGAAGAAGAAGAAGAAGAAGACAAACTTTTATTAATCACACCACAGACATGCTACAGGGGGAGACTGCACACACGCCATGCTTAGTGAAATTATTTTCTCCGCACTTGACCCATCCTGGTAAGTCCATCCTCCGCGGAAGGACCAGGAGCAGTGGGCGCCACAGTGGCGCCCGGGGACCCAGCTTCTTTTTGTCACCATTCAGTCAGGTGGTGATCTTCTTGCATGTTTTTAGTGTTTTTTTTGTTTTTTTTTTATGGAGGGTACCCCAGGTGAACACGGGGAGAAAACTCCACACAGAAAGGCCCCCCCTTAAAGGTAGGCACCGAAGGCATGGTGGAAGACATGCCCACAGCGTCCCAGGTGGGAATCAAACCTGGGACCTTCTACCTGTGAGGCAACAGCTAGAAGTGCCACCGTGCCAGATCATATATTTCAGGTGCAGAGAGAGGCAAGAATAGCAGTTATACTGCTGTGGGAAATAATTTAATTTGTTTATTCTTATTCATATAAACATGATCAAATTCAATTATCTATTTTTTGTGACTATGAATGTGCCTTATGGTGTATGTAACCAAATGGTGCAGGAATGTGTAGGGATGGAAATTGATAAGATTTTTACGATTCCAATTCCATTTTCGATTCTGCTTAACAATTCGCTTCTTTATCGATTCTCTTATCAATTCTCATTTGGAAAAAAGGAGAACAAACAGGTGGATTAGCATCAACTTTGTTAAGTTTAGAAGTAACATGACCTTACAAACCCAACAGTGAGGTCTTAAGAGGGCCACAGCCTAGGGCTCCTCGATGGGGTGCCAGGGGGTCCCCAGAAAAAATATTTTGTTTTATTTCTTTATTATTATTATTATTATTATTATTATTATTATTATTATTATTATTAAGAAATTAACAAAACACAACATAAATTATTCTGTGGCAATTACACAAGAATGTCCAGTAAAATTCTGCAAACATTAACTATGAAGAATAAACAATTCTTTTGCAGAAAAATAAGCATATCTGCTTTTTCAGGAAGGATATACAATCTCTCTAGACTTGTGGTGTCTCCAGCTGTGGAGAACACCCTCTTAGACGGGGTGGAGGATGCCTGCACACACAGAAAGCCTTCAGCCAGTCCTGACAGCAGGGGCAGAGTTTCTCTCTTGCTCCACCACCATAGGCGTTATCCTTGCAGGGGATGGGGGGGCAGGCTTCTGTACCGCTGGATCTCCTGATCCACTCGGAAGCTAGAGGTAGACGTGAACTGGAGCGAGTACTGCCAGCCTCTGAGCCAGTCAGACTCTGTCTCTCATCATGGTCATCTAAATGTAATACATGAGAAGGCATTCATTTAACGTTAACCGTTAGTAATAGCAGGTTTTACGATGAGGCAAATGGCGCTAACATAATAGGCAGTGTTAGTTACTTAGTTACCTGCAGTATTAACAGCAGAGGACGTGCTAACGGTGCCACTGCTGCTGGGTTGAGATTCACTCCGGAGTGGATTGAAAACGCGACATTCATTCATAGTTTTCACATGCTGTGTGTGCAAATGTTTCTGCATATTGGTAGTATTTCCTCCCTTTGATGAAATATCTACTTTGCAAGTATTGCAAGTTGCCCTGCTGTCATCCTTTCTCCTGAAACGTAACCAAACTTATGAGCGTTTGTTTTTGAGCGATGCACATTGGTAGCTTGCGTAACCTACGTAATGTGCAACGCACAAAGTCATTCCTGCCCACTGGAATTGATAAGAGAATCATTTGCAAAATTGGCAAATGATTCCAAGGAACTGAAACACTGGGAACCGGTTAATTATGTTTTATTTCTCATGATAAAATTTTTTATAAAAAATAGATCATGGTCTCATAATTATGAGACACACAGGCCATTATCATGAGAAAACATCTTACAATTTTTATTTGGTGATGCATTATGTGCAGAAAATATTCATTTACCACACCTGATATGCTTAATCTGGTATTACATATTTAGGCATTTCATTAGTATAAAGATAAGAACAAAGCCCAGTGAGGGGAGGGTGGTGTTCAAGAATCAACTGAAGATGTAACAGGCTAGTGGAGGACCCAATTGCAGTACCGGCCGATTTACAGGGAATAAGGGGAAACAGACAACCGGAGCAACAATGTGCCGTACTGGGTAGAGAGCCGGCTCAGAGGGAGTTAGTGTGAGGAGAGCGGATCGAACACGAAAATCACGGACAGATTCCGGCGTGGTTGAAACCACTCTCGGAGGAGGAAAATGCTCTTTGAAACCACCGAGGCGGTAAGATCTGCACACCCGCAGACACAGGGCTAGGACAGAAGGAGCAGTTGGGAACAGGCAAGGTCGGACACCGGAGATCAGTCTGGATAAGAACGCTAGAGAGTCGGCGCAAGACAATGTGGCAACTGGGAAGAATGACAGCGTGGCTTAAATACCCTCCTGATGACTCTCTTTGGCTAGGTGTGCAGATAGGCAGGTATGGGGTGTGGCTGAAGAGCTGCAGCACAGGTAAGTGCTATGCTGGACTGTGACAGGAAGATCTACATGTGTCTACCCTTACAAAAAAAAAAAAAAAACCTCATGGACTCTGACTGGGGCTTTAGGCCCTTAAACCATCTCCACACACTCACTTTCACAAAGGAATAGGCCACACTGCAACCAGATGTTCATGTCATTTCAAGGTAACAAGTCGCAGTATTATGATCTGTTAAGTACAGTATAGTTCAGTCCAGTTGTCTCACTTATGCAGTTCCAGGCTTGCTCTTTCACTTAATTCCATTGCACATGATCAAAAATTGTGAAAGATGGATACTGGAGGCAGGTTCCATTAAGTACGATATGTAAGTTGTATACAAATTGTTGAGAACCTGTTTGATGTGATTAATTGTTCTTGTGAATTGTATTTGACAATAACTGTAAATCCTCCTGCATTCCCCCGCCCCTTCACACCTCACCACTATCCACGACGGCCTCCATAACCCCCCTCTGCCCAAGCTTTCTCTCTCGAACCCTCAACCCCACCGGTGATCCCTCCCTTGGATCACCGGTGGGGTGTGAGTGAGTGACACCTTTTCAACCTGAGCTTGAGCCTATAGAGAGTCCAGGTGCTGTGGAAAACATCCTGATGGTTCATGTTCCAAAGAGAAGTCTCCATCTGGCCCCAACAACTACCAACCCGTTGCCCTTAAATCACTTATGATGAAGGTGCTGGAGAGGCTGGTCCTGGCCCACCTCTGACTGCAGGTGAAATCATCACTAGACCCTCTACAGTTCACCTACCAACCTCATCTGGGTGTGGACGACGCCATCATACACCTGCTGCAGCGGGCTCACTCCCACCTGGATTGTAGCGGCAGCACTGTGAGGATCGCTTTCTTTGAATTCTCCAGTGCATTTAATACCATTCAGCTGCTGCTCCTGGGTGAGAAGCTGTGAGTGGTGGGAGTCGACGAGCTCACAATCTCCTGGATTATTGCTGACAGACAGACCACAGTTTGTCCGACTGGGTAACGTTCTGTCTGAGACTGTGGAAAGTAGTACAGGAGCACCATAGGAGACTGTTTTGTCTCCTTTTCTCTTCACCTGGTACACCTCAGATTTCCAGTACAACTCCTCATTGTGCCACCTACAGAAGTTCTCAGACAACTCAACGGTGGTGGGGTGTATAAAGGATGGATGAGAGGAGGAATACAGAGCAGTGGTGGACAATTTCGTGGAATGATCTGGTAGAAATCACCTGCGGCTTAACGTGGCCAAGACCAAGGAGATGGTTACTGATTTCAGAAGGAACAGGATGACCACACAACCACTGTGTATTCTGGGGGAGAATGTCACAGTGGTGGAGGATCACAAATACCTCGGAGTGCACCTTGACAACAGACCAAACTGGAAAACTAACATCAACACTGTTCATCTTCTACCAGTCTGTTGTTGCACTCTTCTTTGCTGCAGTGTGTTGGGGGAGCAGCATCAGAGCCTGTGACACCAACAGACTGAACAAACTGATCAGGAAGGCTGGTTCCATTATATTCTGCAAATTAGACCCTTTTGAGGAGGTGGTGGAGAGGAGGACGCTGGACAGACTGTTATCTAGGGCTGGGCGAAGGTTGGTTGCATGAACAAAGGCACTCTCTGGTAACCTAGCAACGTAGGGAGTAATCACTGATCAGTGGGAGTGACATGCTAACAGCCAATCATGTAACAGTATCAAGTTCGGTTGCGCCATCTTGTTGTCTCGTGTTTGATTCTTCGCGTGGAGTGAGATGAGAAATAGAAAATGAGTGCTGCAGCGAGCGAAGAAACTGTCCATAAAACAGGGAAAGTCGGACCGTAGTCAGACCAATGTGGTCTGTAAAATTATGCAAGACTGCCGTCCCCATCAAGACCGGTAATCCACAAACTTGTTACCACCTTAGCCGCGCTCACCCTTTGGAGCACAGCCATATTCGTGGCCAACAACATCTGCAACTGCAGCACCACCACACAAGCAGCAGACCACCATGGAGAGGTACTCGGCTTCAGTGCCTTATGACAAATCATCTAAAAGGTACAAAGACATAACAAAGGCAGTGGCATATCATATAGCTAAAGACATGCTTCCACTGAGCACTGTGGAGAGACCAGGTTATAAAAATCTCTTACACATGCTTTTTTTTAGCACACTTGAGAGACAGAACAAATTTGTCTACAAATGTGGAAAAAATCATGTGTGTAGAGTGTAAATTGTGGCTGGAAGGAGTGTGAAAAGAGAAAAAATCTGGAAGTTTTTTCAGCTCTCTCCCACTCTGACCGATGACGTCACCCACTGTAACGCAAACATTCCATGCAATACACACCCATTATAGTCTCAAAATTTCTCCAAACATGATCATGGTCATTGAACAGTGATTGATCAAAAACTATATGACCTATCAAAACGTGGAATAATACACCAATACACAAGACTTGTGTCTACAGTTAAAAATTTAAATCTGTCTGTAGGTGAAAGTATGCCAGAGCAGTAGGCAGTAGAAAAAGTCCAATGATTTGTTAGTTTTTTGACCTCCTCCCATTCATTCCTTATGGGAAATTTTTCTAAGAAAATCTAAGAAAAGTAATAGCACGTCGATCCTGATCAAGACGCACGTTTTGATATATAATTCGCCTGGGTCCTCTCAAAGCTGTAGGACAAGTAGCGAATCGAAATTTGACACGGAAGAGGAGTAATAAAAAGAAAAAACATGCAGGATAACAATAGTGCTCGGGGCTTCGCCTCTGCAGCTATAGCTGTAGGGGCCAGTGCTCAGTGCGATTGCCCCATGGCCCTAATAAGAAAAAACACGCAGTATAGCAATAGGGCTATACGTGGCCCTAATAATTGAATAGTTCATGTATGTTTTGAGTAAGAAGAGTTAGTGAAAACTCCAAGTTTGTTAAGCCTGAAATGAAGGAAACTCTGAGTTTTCCGTTTCACAAAGGGAGGTAACTCAAACCAGAGAAAGACGGGTAACTCTAGCCTGTTTCACAGAGAGAGGTAACTTAAGCTCTCGGTCAGTTACCATAGTAACAGACTCTATGAACCTAACCTGGTCGGGACCAGGTTTTTCTCAATGAACCTCGAGTTTCTCTCTGTCTCCACCCTCTGTCAGCCACACACGGTATTTGATTTCCTCATTCATTCGTCAGCAGGCGAGTTTTGAGATAACATAGTTCTGCCGTCTGTTATTTAAAAAAAATGTCAGTAGGCACTTTTTTTCACTAACATGTCCTTTTGACAACAATCCCGTGGATGAAGGTGCAGCATTACTGCGCAGGGAATTAAATATTCGTCGGGAGATGGTTATCAGACCGCGCATAGATGTTCTGGCATTTCCAGACAATTATCTTTTTGAATGGTACCGTTTCACGTCACAGTCCATCATCTACATACACAACCTAATCCATCTTTACATTTGCAACATTACCAGCCGGAGTCATGCTCTCACATCCCAGCAGATATTGTGTGTTGCGCTGCGTTTCTTTGCGCAGCATTATGTTGATGATAAAACAACTGCACAGTCAAACAGCCACTTAATATTTACTTTATAATATAACACATGATCAAAATGAGGTACCCCCATTAAATTATGCCGTGTCTTACCTGTTTGAACAATGTTTTTATGTTTCATCTTGAGCTGCTACCAAGTGCACTTCTCCCCCGCGGGAGTGCACCTACATGAAATAAATTAATGAGCTACCATTCAAGCAGTTTTCCCCTGTAATATTATTGTGATTGCAAAGGACTACATTTAAACTTACGCATTGACCCGAGCAGCAATGTTCCCCCACGCCGCCTCCCTCTCTTTTGCAGCTGCAGCGGTGTTACACTTTTTTCTAAAAACATGCTCAAATTTGCCGTATGAGCGCATTAAGATTTCGAGTTCCAGTGGGGTAAAAAATGCAGCCCTCCTCTTCCCCGTCGCCATGGTGACTCGTCGAATCGGGGCTCCATTGATGTTGGCTTTTTATAGTCGTGGTGCACGCGCTTAACTCTGAGTTAACCTACTCTGAGTTGACTGAACTAACTCAAATCACCTGTTCTGAAACCGGAAACTCGGAGTTTCCTATCTCAGGCTAGATCAACTCAGGGTTCAGGATTAGGCTCGGAGTTTGTTGAACCTCCTTTGTGAAACGGGCCCCAGAAGGTGAATCAGCTTGTGAACTTCCTGGCACTAAACCTGCAGAAAAAAAGTTCTCAGGTTTCTTTGCATTTACATTTTTACACTTTTTTGTTACACTGTATTAAGCATTTGGTACATATTCTTTATTTTTGCAACTTAATGTTAACCAATAATTGTTAGGTGTTCTTTGTGATTTTAAACTTTTATTTATTTTATTTATTATTTTATTTATTTATTTTTTGAGTGTTTTCCATGGTTGTGTTTACATTTCCTTTTCTTTCTGCCTTGATAGCTGTGAGGGGATTATAATCAGAGGAAGGTTAAATTTCAAATAAATGTTAAAATTTAATATGTTTTTCTCCTGGTCCTTATTTTAAGTAGGTCATAAAAAATATTGACCGGTATAAATACTTATATTGTGATACAGTTTTCAGCCATATCGCCCAGCCCTACTGTTATCCATCATGGATAACCCTGAACATCCTCTTCAACTGCTCCAGCTCTGCCGTCACAAGAACCGCTTCAAGAAATCCTTCCTGCCACGAGCCATCACACAGTACAATTGTAAGTTAAACAGTTAATCTATCAACCTTACAAACCTCAATATTTCAGTGTTACATATTATTTGCACTACTGCAATATGTCACATACTGTTTATTGTTTATTTATTTATAATTGTTTATTTATTTATTTATCATCTGCAACTTGCACAAATGTTTTCTGGTATATAGTTTATAGCGCTGGTTCACTCTCTCTCTTAGGAACTGCTGTTAATACTTTATATACTTAGTTGGATTGTGTTTTTATTATATAATTATAATATTATATAACACGTATTATATATTATAAGAGATGTCATATAACTATATATGTGGTTATACTTACTTATATTTTTAACAATTGCTGTGATTCCATGTTTATACGCGTACTCATATTCTTTGAGAACATTGTTTTTGTTTTAATTTTTAAATTCTCATCTTTATTCTTCTTTGTTGTGTATATTTTGTGTTTGTCTGAATGATTAAACTGCTGCTGCAATGGAATAATTTTCCAAATTTTGATCAACAAAGTAACAGTCTAAGTAATAACAATAATAATAATCATAATAATTTTATTTGTATAGCACTTTTCATACATGGAAAAATGTAGCACAAAGTGCTTTACAGTCAAAAATAAATAAAATAAAATAAAGAAAATAAAGACCCTCCCACCTCTACCCTCACGTTACATCATGATGAAGTACATACTGAGGAAATGCCATCTTGAATTAAAAAGAAATGAAATGAAATGAGGAAACACAGGAGATAAATTTCAAATATCAAAGCAATATAATAATAATAATAATAATAATAATAATAAACAAAATATATATATACACACATATACATATATATATATAAAATACAACAAAATAAATACAATGAAATAAAATACCTAAAATTGCTAAAATCAAAAATTTAGTTAAAAGCCAGACTAAAAAGGTGGGTTTTACGTTTGCTTTTAAAGGTATCAATATTACATGTTGCCCTCAGATCTTCAGGCAGGCTATTCCATAAAAGGGGGGCATAGTAATAAAAAGATGGTTCTAACTTTAGATACTGTTAAAAGGCCACAAGACCTGAGGGCTCTGCTGGGTTCATATGGTAAAAGCAAGTTAGATAAATAAGGAGCAAGACCATTACGAGCTTTATAAAAAATGATTTTAAATGATAAAATGCCTTTCGTGTGACTTCCTTTATATGAGCCTCAAAATTCAGTTCTGCGTCAAATGTTACGCCATATTTCGTCAAATGTTACGTATTGCTTATTGTTACTGAATGCATTTGATGCAGTGGCTTTTAATAAATACAATGTGATACAGGCATCTCTTGTCATAGTTCAAGAAAAAAGAAACTGAATTCAGGGTACATGGACTAGGACAGGGGTTGGCAACCTGCAGCTCTGGAGCTGCATGCAGCTTGTTTGCCCCTCTAAAACGTTTTTAGTCAAAGCGTTTTAGAGGGGGTAGTGATTATTTTCCAGTATTTTAATTTGTATTTATCATTGTTGTAGTCCTAAAGTGTTTCTTACATTCTCAAGCTGTAAAAATATTTAGCCAAATAAAACCAAATAATTTCTAATAAATATTTCGTCATCTAAAATGTGCGTCATAGCCTGTGTCCTATGGTGAGTGGGCGCCTTTTGCAGTTTTGCAGGTTAAGCTAGCCAGGATGGATGGCAAATGTAAAAAATGAAAGTCTCGGAGGAAAACAGAGGGTTCAAGTGTGTGGACAGATTTGTTTGCGTTCACCACCAACACTGCCAGTTTACCGGTATGCTTGATCTGCAGTAAGAAATTAGCAAACAACAAAAACGTAATGATAAAATAAATTTTCAGAACATGCACACTGCATTTGCTGAAAAGCATCCAGCTGGAGATGACAAATGAGAGTGATTTCAGAGTTGCTGCGAAAAGCAGAGCAGAGCAAATGCACTTTCCAAAAATGGATCAACTCTCAAAACTCCACTACTGCTGCAAGTTTTGTGGCAGCTTGGATGGAGATTACATGGAGGAAATTTTCATTAAAATATCAGAGCATCTTTTCTCAGACTTCAAAAATAAATCTGAGATTGTTCAGAAATTTAAATTCATGCCCTTCTCCACAAAGACCATCAAAGACAGGGCCATAAAAATGGCAGCAAACATCACCGGTCAGCAAATCGAGGACATCAATTCAGCTCCACCATACTCAATTGCCTGTGATGAGTCAAATGATGTCAACGATATTGAGCAGACAGCACTGCTGTGCAGGTAACAGTATGTGAACTCGGATAGGCCACAGGAAAAAAATCATTGAGTTGATATTGGCCAAACACTGGGGGAGCACATTTGTGAGGCTGTTATGAACTGTTAAAAGCCAAGAAATAAACACTGCCCACATGGTGTCAGTGGCCACAGATGGGGCACCCAATATGAGGACACATTAGGGATTTGTGACTTTACTGCAGAAGTTGTTGGACTGAAAGCTGCGTACCTTTCACTGCATTCTGCACCAAGAAGCTCTGTAATTCTTCTGAGAATTAGCAACTCGCAACAAGGAGAATTTCCCTTACACATGGAGGACAGCTTGGCTTAGGAGTGCCCCATGCACCCCAAAAGACCTCAGCCTCCTGAGCAAACTTCAAACTTCAAACTTTATTTATTTATATGGCACTTTTCATACTTAAAAAGCAACACAAAGTGCCTCACAGAGGCTAAAAACAACAGAAAAGAAAACCCAGCCCTCCCGCCCCCATAACTACATACAGAAACACACACACGCACACGCACCCATACGGATAAGATAAGTAGTAAGCCACCTTTGGGGGCCATCCACACTGAGAGGGCCCCTGGCTCATGACCAGGGGGCGCCGCCCGAGACCACCCCGACCCAGGCAGACAGAAGGCCCCACACCAAGGTGCAGAGGCCTCCAGCCATCCAGGCCAGAGCCGTCCCCTAAGCAGCGCCCCCATCAGTAGGCCAGAAGCAGTTCCCAGTGAGGGGGGCCCCCATGAGGAAACACTTGACCTAAAAACCAAGGACCCCCATGAGGAGCGGATAGAGTCTGCTCTGTGGTGATATGAGTCCAATCCAGTTTGTTGTTCAAATGAACACCCAGGTACTTAGAAGATGTCACCATCTCAATGTCCCTTCCCTGGATGTTCACTGGTGTTGGTGAAGAGTGCGGGCGCCGACGAAAGTCCACAACCAGCTCCTTGGTTTTACCCGCATTAATCTGGAGGTGGTTCTGCTGGCACCAGTCCACAAAATCCTGAATGAGTCCTCTGTATGACCTGTCGTCCCCATCTGTGATGAGGCCGACAATGGCAGAGTCATCAGTGAACTTCTGCAGGTGGCAAGTGGGTGACAGGTGGGAAAAGTCAGCTGTGAAGAGGAACGGTGCCGGCACCGTTCCCTGGGGGGCCCCCACACTGCAGAGGACAGTCCCTGACACACAGTCCCGTGTCCTCACATACTGTGGGCGGTTGGAAAGGTAGTCCACTATCCAGCATGTGAGGTGTTGGTCCACTCCCAAAAGTTCCAGCTTGTGTCTGGCCTGATGGTGTTAAAAGCAATGCTAAGGTCCAGGGAAAGGACCCAAACTGAGCTCCCAGGCGATTCCAGGTGAAATAGAGCTCGATGGAGGAGGAAGATGAGGGTATCGTCCACTCCAATGCCAGGCTGATACACGAACTGCAGCAGGTCCATGGATGAGCTCACCAGGGGGCGCAGGTGGGCAAGGACCAGCCGCTCCAGGGCCTTCATGAGGTGGGATGATAGGGCCACCGGCCTGTAGCAGCTAGGGTCCCTGGGATGTGGGGTCTGTGGCACAGGTACCACGCAGGACGTCTTCCAGAGGCGTGGCACCCTTCCCAGTCTCAGGCTCAGGTTAAACAGATGTCCAATGATCCCGCTCAGCTGATCAGAGCAGGATCTGAGGTGCCTGGGACTGAGGGCATCCGGTCCTGCTGCCTTCCTGGTCTTTAACCTCCTGAGTTGATTCCTCACCTGGAGAGGTGTGAGGGACAAGTTGGAGCAGGGGGGCTGAGTGTCTTGTGAAGTGGATGGGGGGCTGGGAGGAGCAGTGGGGGGTGGCGTTGATTGCGGTGAGCTGAATACTGGGGGGGGGGGGTGTCAGTGGGGTACTCGGGCAGGGTGCTGGCAGATCAAAAGAGGTCTGCTGCAGTGCTGGTGCAGCTGGGGGAGGGGCAGATGTTTCTTCAAACCTACAGAAATAGGTGTTCAGCTCATCTGCCCACTTTAGATCCCCAGCCGCCTGGGAATTTGGCTCCTGGTGACCTGAGATGGTTTTCAGGCCTCTCCAGACTCCCCCGGTGTTGTTCTCCTGCAGCTGTTCCTCCATTCTCTTTCTGTATCTGTCCTTCCCCTCCTGATATTCCTTCTTAGCTCCCTCTGAACAGTTTTCAGCTCCTCTTTGTTTCCTGACTTGAAGGCCCTCTTCTTCTCCTTTAAGAGAGCCTTAATGTCAGGATTGATCCAGGGTTTGTCGTTAGAGTGACACCGTACAGTCCTGGTGGGTACAGTGTTCTGCACACAGAAGTTTATGTAGTCCGTGATGCTGTCTGTCAGATTGTCAATGTCCTCCTCATGAGAGTCACTGAATATATCCCACACTGTTGTATCGAAGCAGTCCTTCAGAGCCTCTTCCACCTCATCAGACCACCTCTTCACTGTGCGGGACACAGCTGGTCGCCTGTTAAGCCTGGTTTATGCTTCTGCGTCGCGTCGACGCCGTAGGTACGGCGACCCCTACCAGACCCCTACGCGGGCTCTACGCCATAGCCTGACGTGCACCTCCAAAAAATCGTGACTACGCGTTGCGTCGACGCGTCGTGACGTGAACGTCAAGGACTGTGATTGGTCCGCTCAGAACGTAATTTACGGTTCAGTTGCAGCCCTATGATTGCAGCACAACAACACCGCCATTTTCAAAGTTTCTGTGGTAAGAGCTACAAGAAAAAATGGACCAAGCCGAAGAAAGAATTATCGAGGAGGTACGCAAGTACGACCACCTCTACAACTCCTCTTTGTGGCACTATAAAGACTGCCAAATGGCCAACAATTCGTGGAGGGAAATCTCGCGAAACACGGGGATGGAGGTCGCCGAATGCATGAAGAGGTGGAAGAACCTCTGCGACAAATATGTGCGTCTCCGAAAGAAAATGGCCACAAGAAGTGGTGACCCAGGCGGCCAAAAAGTGCCAGCTTTTTATCATTTCTTGTCATGGCTGGCACTACACGTGAAGCACCAGGAAACTGACTCGAATTACAAGGAAAAGGTATGTGTTGTGCTTACGCCAAAAAACATGTAGTATAGACTATTGGTTGTAATCCAACACATTGACTAATAAAGCCTTCCCTCTTGCATTAAAAACAGACGTCGTCGTCCTGTTCAGCCGAGAGCGACACGGCCTCGTCCTCATCTGCGCCATTGTCCCCACGATCTTCCACACCAGAGCTGCTTGCCACTTCTGCATCTCCGGCTCCTCCTGCATCTCCGGCTCCTCCTGCATCTCCTGCAGTTCCTGCTCTTCCTCTCGGGTCCCCCGTCTCTCGGCCCAAAAGGAAGAGGGACCAACAACAAGAGGACTGGTTTATGCGGCAGATGGCAACCCTGGAGGAACGCAGGATGGAGCTGCAGCAGAAGATACTGCAAGGGATGGACGAGTGCTCAAGGTTCGGGCAAACGGTGGCCGACCTTCTGCGCAGAGTGCCAGAGGATGAGAGACCAGATTTAATCTTTAGAGTGTACAGCTTGATCCACGACAGAAAAAAGTAGTTTGGAAAAAGCACTGGACTTTCGGTTGTAAATAGTTTTGTTTTGTGTGGTTTGAGTGCACTTTACTGTTACCTTTTATATTGTACTGAGGATTGCTGTGACTTATTTATGTTTATACTTCTTTATGCACTTTACAAATTACATGAACAATAAAGCACAAGTTTGGTGTGAAAGAGTAGTTTTGATGTTTATTTTCAACAACATAGACAGTCTATACACTATGGATCATTCCACCATCACTGATAGCTAGCCACCACAGCTTGCTGGCTTCCACCCGAGGCTAAAATTCTCAACGTCACCGCCAGTCTCTGGGCGACATCAACAGGCATGCTGTGTGTTGTCTGGTGCAATATTAAAGGTTGTATACGGCGAAGAAGATCATCAAATGGGTCCGTTGACATTCGAAAATAGCGAAAGTGCATTTCCTCATCGAGACTCCTCAGTGGGCGAACCAGTGTGGTAAATTCCCCTGTTCTCATCCTCGACTGGTTCAATGGTCGGACAGACCACTTTCGCAAACATCTTCTGCGTCGCCTGCGCTTCAACATTTGGAGTAACAACTTTTGTTGTTCAATATCGATGAGCTCCATCTCAGTCGCCATTGTTGTCTCTGACCGGAAGAAAACCAAGGAATCCGACAAGAGCCCCCCGAAACCATACAAAGAGACAGCCACACCCCCCTAGCGGCTTGGCGGTGAATTGCGGAGCGACGCGTTCCCTCGATGCAGAACTATGAATGCTCAGTGACGGCGTCGGGTGTACGCCGTAGGTGCGGCGTCACCGCATCGCAGAAGCATAAACTAGGCTTTAACAAGGGACTTATATACAGGCAGGAGATGAACCAGGTTGTGATCAGCTCTTCCCAGTGGGGGGGGAGGGGTGATGATTGGTATGCCTCCTTGGTGTTGGCATAGAATAAGTCCAGTGTTTTATTGTCTCTGGTGGCACATGTGACATACTGGATGAATTTGGGCAGAGTGGAGGACAGAGAGGCATGATTAAAATCCCCAGAGATCAGTAAGAGGGCCTGTGGTTTCTGAGTCTGCAGCCTGCTGATCACGGTGTTGGTAACGTGACAAGCTGCATCGGCGTTTGCAGAGGGAGGAATATACACAGCCACCACTATGGCATGCGAGAACTCCTGCGGCAGATAGTATGGCCTCAAACTAACAGCCAACAGTTCAATGTCCGGGGAGCAGTGCTGCTCTTTGATCGTGATGTGCCTGGAGTTACACCATCTATCATTCACAAACACTGCCAGCCCTCCTCCTTTCCTCTTACCGCTCTTCTCTGTCCGGTCTGCCCGTATGAGTGCGAATCCCTCCAGCGCTACAGTCACGTTTGTGTGCTGCATTCCCAGCCATGTCTCAGTAAACAATAGCATACTGCACCACCGGAATTCCTGATAATGCCAGGTCAACGCCGCTAGCTTGTCCATCTTGTTGGAGAGAGATCTTACGTTCCCCATGATGACGGATGGGAGAGTCGGTCTATAAGCTCTCCTCCTGTCACGGTATTTCATCCCAGCACGGCACCCCCGTATCCTCCTCCTTAACTCGTGGGGGACATCAGGTCGCTCCTCCGGCCGCACAGCTGTGTTACACAGGGCCAGCAGCTGATCCCTACTGTAAACAATGGGGGCCATTGTCTCACGGACCCACAGACGCGGAGAAAGTTACACGAGTTGTAAAAAATGATGAAAAAGTAGCACCAGAGTTACCGTGCTTGATGTCTCTGATGCACCAGAGATTTACAGACACGCAGAACTGAAATTGAATAAAAAGACGCACAAGAAAACGGTAAAAGTGTCACAGCCTCTGTCTCTCATCCACCTCCTATCACTCAGCTGCAGTGTTTTTCCACTCTCCCTCCCTCTGCTGCACTCTACCTGCCAGCCACGCCCACCTCATCAGCCCTACTCTGCTCACCTGCCGACAGAGCTGCAGCTCATCATAATCAGCCCTGCATATAAGCCTCTCCAGCACTCTCACTCATTGCCAGATTGTTCTACTGCAGTATGCGAGACTTTCCAGCGTTCTTCTGCCTGATCACCCAGTACCGACTCTGCCTGTTCCCGACCTGCTCTCCTCGTCTGCCTCTCGGTAAACTCACCTGCCTTCCGTCCCTGACCTCGTGCTCTGCCTCAGCGTTTCTGGTGTCTGACTGCTCTGCTGGAAACGACTCATCCGCCTGGCCTCGGCTTTCCTCCTGCCTGCTCCCCATTGGTGCTTCTGCCTCCGTGGACTGCTCATCTGGCTTCGACCCCCCCCGCCTGCCTCCGACTACTCCTCTGCTCTCTCCTCGCCGGCACCTCTGCTGTTCAGCTGTTTCTTCAGGCTGCAGAGCTCCCTCCTCCTCATCAGCGGCTGAAGTAAGTTACTTCTCTTCCCCTCTCACTGAAAGAGAACTGAACTGTTGGAGCTGGGGACGCAGGAGCCTCCCCTCTGTTCCACGGCCGGATTCGGCTTCATCGCTTCCCCTCATTTGACCCCCGGGGACATTGTGAGGGCTCACAGCCCAAAGAACGAACTTTATTCTGAGTTTACTTACTCTGCTCCGTACCTTGTTTGCTGTGGTGAAAATAAAGGTCATTACCAACTGTTCCTGCTCTCCAGTGTACTGCATTTGGCTCCAAAACACACCCGTTTCAAAAAGAGAAGAAAAACTAGAGAGCTGCTGTAACAGGCTGCCGCTCGTACGGTGCCACATGAGCCTCGGTGTAAGTCAACCCAACCTTGAAATTGAACATAGCTGACAATGAGATTTGGGTGTCCAAGTTCAAAAGCCTGACAGCCAAGCTCAAAGATGTTGCCCGTCAGAAGGCAGTCCTCGCTCAAAACAACAAATGGAGCAACCTTGAAAACCTCTCCAAACCTGACAAACTTGTCATTGAAACATGGAATGCTATTCCCGACAATTATATGAACATGAAGAAGTATGCATTTGGAGTCCTGTCTATCTTTGGATCAACATACTTGTGTGAGCAGGTTTTCTCAAGCATGAACTACATAAAATCCAAATACCGATCCCACCTGACCAATGTGAGCCTGCAGTCTTGTGTGAAGATAAAAGTCACATCTTACAGCCCTGACATGGAGATGATCTGCAGTGATGTTCAGAAACAGAAGTCGCATTAAACGGGTGAGAACGTAACGCTTTTGTAGGATATTAATTTGCAACAAAGTTTCTGTCTTAGCAAGATGTGATTTTATTTTTTTTTTTAGAGGAGTGAATTACTTTAGACTGATATCGGCATGTTTTATGCTCAGGCAAGAGGGTTGATTGCTGTATACCTGGTTGAGGAGAAAAGAAGAGGATTACCTTGTACTGCACTGAACCGGACTTTAATCGAAATTGAAGCTGGTCTATTTTAGCTGCTTTTATTGTCTTTAAAGCAAACACAGGACTGACTGTCTGCATTTACAATTTTTATATTAAATTACAATCAAATTAGGCTATTTCATTTTATTCTTTTACACAGAGAGGACTCCACATGAGCCTGAATTTATAATTTCTTATAGTAAGCCATTTTATTTTATTTTTCCTGCAGGAAGGACTCTGCCGACAGTTAATGTTTTTATGTTTAATTTATTATCAAAGTAGGCTATTTTATTTTATCCTTTCCACAAAGAGGTGGACTAAAAGTAAGCCTGCATTTATAGTTTTTATGTTTAATTTATGAAAGTAGGCTACTTTTTAATTTATTCTTTTTGTCATTCTAAGTAAGCTAGTGTTATACAAGTAGCTGCCTCTACTTAAAAGTAGACCTTTTTCTCCACAAATGTTCAGGTTTGTGTTTTGGTGGCAATAGCATCCCCCAATAAAATAACAAAAATGCAATCTATTTTCTTTATTGTAGTTGTATTTATAAGGTCATAAATGCAACAAAACATGGTATTATTGTGTTGGAAATGCAAAGTTTAAGTACCAAATGATCAGAAATAGCCCACTGTAGCCAAATATCATGTGGTAAAACATATCAATGAGTGTTCATTTAGATGTATTAGTAATGTTGATAGACCAATTTAGGCATAAAGGCTGTGTTAACGTCATTATAGAGCTCAAATATGTTTTGCAGCTCCAGCCAGATTTTTTTTTTTTTTTTCCCCAGGTCAAAAATGGCTCTTGATTGTAAAGGTTGCAGACCCCTGGACTAGCACATGCAGACTGAGAACCTGTTTAGCATAAGGAATCATGTTTTTATGTATTGTGTTTGTTAAGATTTGTGACCTAACAGTGTCTTATGTATTCTACAAAAAAAATATTATATATTATATCTTTAATTTGTCAGTTACTGGATGTGTTGGATACTGCAGTGACTTTGATAAAAGACTAATTTTGTAAGGCCATTACTTGTCCAAGTCATGTTGTGCTAGCAATTGTCTGGGTTTTCATTTTGAAATGAAAAATTTTGAGCATTTAGCAGTGTAGTACTGAAAGAAGACATTCTGCAGTAGTATACATTTTACAGGAATAAACAGTTTATAGAGATCACAGTAGTAGCACTAAGTTCACAGTATAATGGCAATCCGGCAAAACTAAAGGTGGAGGAATCTGTTTCTATATCAGTGGTTGGTGCAACGGGCTGTGGAGGATCTCCAGGCATGTTTGGACTCTACTGACTGGGATGTGTTCAGGACTGCTACCAACAGTCTGGATGAGTGCATGGAGGCTGTGATGTCCCACATCAGCTTCTGTGAGGACTGCTGTGTTCCATCATGCACCAGGGTGAGTTACAACAACGACAACGACGGTTCACAGCCCAACTCAGACAGCTAAGGTTGGCAAAGGAAGAGGCCTTCAGGAGTGGGGACAAAGACAGATTCAAAGAGTCGAAGTACAAGTTTAGCAAGGTGGTGAAAGAGGCTAAACGACTGTATTCTGAGAAGCTCCAACACCAGTTCTCAGCTAATGACTCTGCGTCTGTCTGGAAAGGGCTCAGGCAGATCACCAACTACAAGCCTAAAGCCCCCCACTCCATCAACGATCGACGACTAGCCAACGACCTGAACGAGTTCTACTGCTGCTTTGAAAGACAAAGGGACAGTCCAGCAACCATCCCCCACGACACCTCCCAACAGCTCCAGCTCCAGTCACCTCCACCAATGCCCACCTTAAAGGCCCCACCCCCCACCCCCCCACACACACCTCAGTGATGACTCTTTCCATCCATGAGAGGGACGTCAACAAACTCTTCAGGAGACAGAACCCCTGGAAAGCAGCTGGACCGGATTCTGTCTCCCCATCCGCCTTGAAGCACTGCTCTGATCAGCTGTCTCCAGTGTTCACAGACATTTTTAACACCTCACTGGAGACATCTCACATGCCAGCCTGCTTCAAGTCTTCAACTATCATCCCTGTTCCCAAGAAGCCACGGATCACAGGACTTAACAACTTCAGACCCGTCGCCCTGACCTCTGTGGTCATGAAGTCTTTTGAGCACCTTGTGCTCTCACACCTCAAAGACATCACTGACCCTCTCCTGGACCCCCTGCAGTTTGCCTACAGAGCCAACAGGTCTGTAGACGATGCAGTCAACTTAGCCCTCCACTTCATCCTCCAGCACCTGGACTCCACAGGAACCTACGCTAGGATCCTGTTTATGGATTTCAGCTCTGCCTTCAACACCATCATCCCAACTCTGCTTCAGGAGAAGCTCTCCCAGCTGAGCGTGCCTGATTCCACCTGCAGGTGGATCACAGACTTCCTGTCTGACAGGAAACAGTGCGTGAAGCTGGGGAAAGACCATCATCACCAAATCCCCCCAGGGCTGTGTTCTTTCTCCTCTGCTCTTCTCCCTGTACACGAACAGCTGCACCTCCCGTCACCAGTCTGTCAAGCTCCTGAAGTTTGCGGACAACACCACCCTCACTGGACTCATCTCTGATGACGACGAGTCCGCCTACAGGTAGGAGGTTGACCATCTGGTGACCTGGTGCAACCAGAACAACCTAGAGCTCAATGCTCTAAAGTCAGTGGTGATGGTTGTGGACAACAGGAAGAACTCAGCCTCACCTGCACCCATCACCCTCTGTGACTCCACTATTGACACTGTGGAGTCTTTCCGCTTCCTGGGAACTTTCATCTCCCAGGACCTCAAGTGGGAGCCGAACATCAGCTCCCTCATCAAGAAAGCACAGCAGAGGATGTACTTCCTACGGCAGCTGAAAAAATTCAGTCTGCCAAAGACAATGATGGTGCACTTCTACACAGTCATCGTTGAGTCCATCCTCACCTCCTCCATCCTCCATCACCTTCACACTCCACCTCTGCCTCATCTTGTCACATTGACATAGACACAACTCTATGCATTACATTAACACTCAACTTGGACTTCTTTCTGAAAAAACAGACTGTGTTTCTGGAAAAACAAAAAACAAAAAAAAACCCCACACCTAAGGACGATTTTTAGAGTCACCAATTAACCTAATGAGCATGTTTTTGTTTTGTGGGAGGAAGCCGGAGTGCCCAGAGAGAACACACGCATGCACGGGAAGAACATGCAAACTTCACACAGAAAGGCCCAGCCCAACCTGGGGATCAAACCGGCTGTGAGGCACACGCACTAAAGCTGGGTTTACGCTTCGGCGTCGCGGCGACGCCGTACCTACGGCGTACACCCTACGCCGTCACTGAGCATTCATAGTTCTGCGTCGAGGGAACGCGTTGCTCCGCAATTCACCACCAAGCCGCTAGGGGGGTGTGGCTGTGTCTTTGTATGGTTTCGGGGGGCTCTTGCTGCCGCGAAGAGGAGTTGTAGAGGTGGTCGTACTTGCGTACCTCCTCGATAATTCTTTCTTCGGCTTGGTCCAGTTTTTCTTGTAGCTCTCACCACAGAAACTTTGAAAATGGCGGTGTTGTTGTGCTGCGACCATAGGGCTGCGACTGAACCAAAAATTACGTTCTGAACGGACCAATCACAGTCCTCGACGTTCACGTCACTACGCGTCGACGCGACACGTAGTCAGGATTTTTTTGGAGGTGCGCGTCAGGCTATGGCGTAGGGGTCTGCGTCGACGGCGTAGGTACGGCGTCAACGCGACGCAGAAGCGTATACCAGGCTTAACTGCTGCGACACCGTGCCGCCCAGTTTAATCCAGTTTAATACTTGTTTGCAATAAATTGCTTACTCATTTTTTTTTTGTCTCACTCCCATTTCTTCTTTTTGCATTCTAAAGCTCTACTTAGAACCTTCTTAAGATCCAACAGTGCAAAATGTAAATTCTTGCAATTTTTCAACGTTCTTAAAATTTTGATCAGGAGTGTATATATTTATATTGTTATATTTTGTACTTCTTTAATAGCTAATTTCTTGAGAGAGAAACTAAAATTTTTCAGTTATGAACGAAGAGTAGAAATATAATGTGGGATATTATTGTCCCAAGGCTGTAAATTGGAGTAAAAAGTTAAGTGTCGCAAGAGCACACACAACAAATTTCTGCAGTTTTGTTCTGTTGTTAGATTGGGTCAATCAGGTGGTCACTATCATTTACCTGTGGTGATTGGAGGGTGCAGGAGCAGAAGTTAGAGAGAGACAGCATGAGAGAGCAACAAGGAGGTAAAGAGGTGTGCTGCCGTTGTTAGACCAATGTTAGCGAATGTATTTTTAACTAGAAGAAACCGTAGTTAAAGCTCGACCACACATTTCCTCTTTAATTTAAAATTTATTGGGGCAAATGTATGCGCGTGTGTGTTTTGTGCAACTTCAAGCAAAAGTCAACTGCAAGTCAGAGGCCAGCACACCTGACCAAGAAGAACTGAGTGCACTTGTTGACAGAGAGCTTTACTGCTGCTTTGACTGGTTTTCTTCTTAGGCATCCGTCGAGGAATTCTTCAGCTGAAGTGTGAATTGAACTGGCCAAGCCTCTGGAACATTGAGGGCAGGACTTTCCCTGCTGAACTGTGAGTCCTTTCTACTTTGTCTTTGCTTTTTGTTAGGAGAGGATTTCTATTGGCTGCACCACACCTGAGAATCACACAGGTCTGCAATGTTTTTCTTTCCTCCACTTCATTGTGTGTTTGTGTGAGTGGGTTGATTAGAGTGTTGCAGGTATGGATTATTCAGTCTAATATAAAGTTTAAGAACATTAAAGGTATAAGAAGCATTTACAGTATATTTATCTTTTTGAAAAGCCGATGTGTATATTGTGTTCAGCAATTTAACACATTTGTATAAATAGAATTTTGGTTTAATCCAGGGAGTAGTGTTTATTTAAAATACTGTTTATTTATTTTAAAGAGGGTCTAATTTGTGTTATTGCGAAGATATATTTCTTTGTATTTAACTTTAAAAAGCAATTACTTGTAATGTTGCAAAACTTTGAGTAAATATCTTTTTTTTTTTTTTGCCTTTATCAAATCAAATCAAAATCAAAAGTTGTCCGGGTCTGGTTAATCAAAATAATACAGATGTATTAGGCCCATAGTGGGGCTGGACACTTTTTTTTTTTTTTTGTCATAAAAATCGAGTAATACCTGTTCACTGAATACATGTAAACCTTTGTGGTAGCTACCTCAACCCAAAATGAACCCAAAATCACCTCATCAGTTAGCTTACAGCATCTTAGACATATTATAGAGCAGTGGGGTGCTACACCAACATGCACAAAAATCATAATAAATACACAGCACCAAGTAAACACCGCTTGAAGCCGCTTTCACAAAAGCTCAGCAGCTCAATTTCTTCTCAGCTGCGTGACTTCAACTTAAACACGGCAGCCACAACATTACACGTCAAACAGAGTCAAACAGACCACAGGAAACCAAACACACACAAACACAAGCCAAATCCGACAGTCCCCTGTGGACAAGAGGCAGCACCTCCAGACTGTGTTCAATCATACAACAAATACACAGAATGAATTAACACAAACAAGGGTACTGCTTCTGATTGCTGTGATGTGTTGCTGTCAACAAGGGAGTTTCCACCACAGCAGCAGTCAACTGTGGCTTCTCCAATACAAGCCAACGATGGGAAACAGTCCAGATATTCCAGCAATTAGTGCAAAATCCTTTCCATTGTTCAAGGATGCGTTTTTTATTTTCTGTTGACT
This sequence comes from Chaetodon auriga, assembly GCF_051107435.1. Lineage (NCBI taxonomy): Eukaryota > Metazoa > Chordata > Actinopteri > Chaetodontiformes > Chaetodontidae > Chaetodon > Chaetodon auriga. The sequence goes on along the minus strand of NC_135077.1, from coordinate 29,616,298 downwards.
ACATATAGCAACCACTTACAATGAAAAGTCTCTGAGAGGATGGGTGGTGGGCTGAGTACTGTGATGCATGCTATAGTCCAGGTGCATTTTAAACAATTTATTTATGGAAAAACAAAAACGAAATGACAAGGATGCAATGAAACTATATACAATGAAATGGAGCCTGAAGTGAAACACCCCCAGTGTCTCCCTGCCAGCATACTTATGAAGGTAAGTAATGTGAAACCACATCCATGTACCAATTACCAGAAGTGTCAGTGACCAAAAAGTATAAACACTAATGTTACAAAATATCATTTGCATTTGGGAATACAAAACAGCAAATTAAACAAACTGCTTGGTCCAGCAGGGCATGATGGGAAATGGGGGCCATCGCTACAGCTCCAGCTTTCAGCAAAGTTAGTGCAAAATCTCTGTCTCTGTGCAGACAGCAGCACACTCTACTCTGCCTAGGTTGCAAAATGTAGATGAAAAAAATTATTCAGTGCCCTGTGCATAAACCTCGCGTTTGTGCGGGTATTGTAGTATAAATAAATGCCTCAGGTCGCGGTGAAGCGACCATAAGGTAAGATAACGCTGTCGTACAGATAAATGCTGACGCTGTAGTACACAATGTTATTACAGACAGCAACGTAACCGTAATAAATGGTTGTACTTTCGCGTTTTGTTTAGTTTTTTTTCTTTGGTGAAAGTAACGCTTAAGTACAGTAATCAACAACGCATTACTATACACAGACTGATGTTGCTCAATACCTTTGTACTTCAAATCATAGTAACTACTAATATGTATTGCATTACATTTTGAAAGGAACTTTCCCAACACTGGCCAGATGTTACTGTATAGCCCATACAACTACCAAAAACTTGTAGCCTATACGTTTGTCTTACTACATGACTATACTATATTTTCAAGGTTTGACCACCATCTGGAGCAAATCTCTACCTTTGTCTAGTAGCATAAACAACCCGTGCCTTCATCACCGCACAGCAGTACTGACCTTGGCTTGTCAGGATACCCCAGCAGGCCTTCTTCTTCTCCGGAGCGTGCTCGGGCGCTGGTTTAGCGTCTCTTTTCCGAGACATCTCAGGATCTCCGAACGGTAACTCTGGTGTGCAAGATCTCATGTGCTTTCCACTCAAGTTACACCGACTGCAGCAGAGCAGGGTGAAGGAGGGCTGAGCCAGTGGCGCAATCTGATTGGCTGAACGGCTTTGTTGTTGTTGTTGTGTTCAACGCACATGACCATCTCATGTGCGCTAACACGTGTCGCCACATTTTTTGTCCTTCAAGCGGGTGACGCTTCACTAAGCCTTAAGTCCCTGAGTGTGTGGTCAATCTGCTTGGAGAAAGATGTATCTGACTGATAAAACCTCACATGGAGTCTGATTTTTTAATACTTTGCGTTCCACATAGGATTATCTCATTGAATCTCGTCGATTCTGACTTCTGATTATTTTCCAATTTAGACATCCACCACACACATTGCATATAGTACATTTAGTTTTGTACTGAGTCACCAGTGTTCACTATTGTGTGTCATGATAGCTTTTTAAAGGTGGCCTATTTGTTCCAAATCATTTTTTAACCAAGCAATTCCTTTGTGTATCTTTAGACCACCATTTGTCTTACGTAATCTGATTTATTAATAAAAAAAAAAATAAAAGTTGATTCTTGTTGGGCTTCCATGTCCCTGGGGACACACGCACTAACATCCACAAAAAAAAAACACCCAACACACACACTGACACACACCATAACAGTGTAACTTAAGCAGCAGCTGGTGTATATATAGACTGGAGCTACTGACTGCCTCTTCCTGAAGTAGGTCAAACTGTGGCAGCTTCAGTCTGAATTTCATGTACACATTGGAAAACACTCACAATACTGCTCTTAATTGTTTCCCATTCATTTTGAAAGCAGTGTTTTTTGTACTTATTGATACGGTGACAGGATCAGTTACAGATCCCCATGGAAACATGGGATCCGTTCGTGACTCAGAGTTGAACACATTTCATAAAGCATTAAATATTTTCATTATTTATGTATTTATTTATTGTAAGACTATGATCTGTCTACTTGTCTGTTATGCAATGTTTTAACCTTGTATCCAAGTCTTTGAATTTGCTGTGCCTTGCTTGCCTACCTGCTTATCCCTGTGTGTTGTGTCTGCATCAGGTTGTTCATCCGTCACCTGCTCCAGAGGATCAGTTTTTTACTGGTTGTGAGTACTGTGTCTGGATTGCCTGCCTGTTCAACTATCGAGTTCCCTGTGGGATTGTCTGTCATCTGCTGCACATTTCTCAAACTGATCATTAATGGTCATTGTTTATTTCACCACCCCCTTGTCTCTGAGTGCTGCATTTTGGTCCTAGTACTAGAAAGACATGACAGTTGTTAGCATGTGACAATAAAGAGTGTTCTTCCTCTCTGGTCCACCCCTCTGCTCACCTGGAATGAGGATGCCATGTCCTGTGTCCAGGAATGTAACGAGAAGATCGGTGTTGCAGTTACCAAGGTTGGCGTGGTGATGGATCATGCCTTACTGGCTAATGGCACCAGTGGCCAGTAATATTCCCCCTCTTTTGACGAGGTTAAAGTGAGCCTCATCAATACAAACATAAACGTGCTGAATTACAGCGGCAACCAAGACTCTCTGGCACAGACATGTCAATATGAGAATACATACATGCATGCAGTACTGATATGGCAATAAATGATACTTGCACATTATTTGTAATGCTGTTCTTTAACCCCCTGAGTTTCACTCAAATGGCACACTATAAATCTGTTTCATCTGGATTTGGTTGTGCTGTAGAACAGAGTCCAAAAGCTGTAGAAAAGCCCATCTGGTGGACGTTTTTTGTCTACTGTGGTTCTGGATTTCTTCTAGTGTAATGGTATTATGTGCCTCTACCACCATGTTTACAGTAGTGGTCTCCACAGGCTTTGGCCAACAATCACAGAGTAACATAGACCTACTGACACGTGTCTGGCTGCAGGATACTACAGTAGACATACCTAAAGAGCATTAGCATCATGTAGATAGTCGGTAACTTACCAGTTCTGAATGTAAGGATGATAGCTGCAAACATGCAGCAGCTCAGGTTGAGCTGAACTCTCTGCCAAGCCTCCTCCATACTCTTGTTGAACACATGGTCTACCAATGTGGTCATGATCTCATCTGAGACAACTGTCCTTCCTTATCCTCATCCTCCTCTTACTCTCACTCCTTTACCTCCATTTTCCTCCAAAACAGGAGAGCTCATCCGGAGCCTTAAGTAGTGCTAAAGCTCTGATTTCTAAGAGAACAGTCAAGCAAATGTTGTTGACACCTTGGTCAGTAAAACTTGCCGTTGTGATTGCTGTTGCTTTCCAAAGGAACACAGGAGGTTTGAATTGTGAATGGTAAGCTGAATGTAAAGAGCTGTGTGTAGTGTTAAAAAGTGTGTAGGCACTTGTGACAAACTGCACAGCTGTCTACTGCTCTCAGCCAGCTCTGACCACAAGATGTCACTCTTGTCTAGTAGTCCAGTTATACTCATTAGCGTGTGCATGATTTTGCATCAACACATATTTTGGGTATGTTACACTCAACATTGAGCTGATGAGTGTATATGGTTGAGATGGTACATTTGAATTCAGGACAGAAGTTCAACAGACCTTCCAATGACTTGTTCCTCTTGAAGTCTTTCGTGTCATTAAGCTTGATCCCCTTACACCTGTTTGTTCGACAAAAAGTGACCATCCAAACGTTCCCTAAGTGTTTGTATTTTATTTATATTATTTTAACTTTTGATTTAGAACAGTTGACTGATGCTAATGCTAATGCTTTTCAGACTACACACACACATACTATACAGAGTCCCCTCAGGGCACCTCTTCAGTGCATAAATCAGCTACGTCAGGATTGAGCCTGAGACCAGCAGAGGGGTGGTCCAGAAGACATTTATCACCTCAGAAACAAAAACATCATTATGAAGGGACAGAGTCATTAAACACTCAAACATATGAAATGAGGAAATCTTCCTCTCAGACCAAACTACCCGACAACACTGTTCGTCTCTGGGGTTGTTGTGAACTTGCGTCTGAATGTGTGCATGTGTGCCCTCTGGCACTGCTACGCCACAGAGATTTATCATGGGGCATACCAACGGTTTACCTGGATTTACCCTTCAACTACAGGAGAGCACTCTCCCTTGAAATAATATCCTGCCAAGAACAACTTCTGCTGAATGCTGCAGACAACAGCCAGACCTGCTGCTCCATATGCACTGCAGCATAAAGGAAAAACACACATATAGAAAGCTTGGCAGTCAACAATGTAACTTTTTTCTGTGCTTTACTACTCTCTGTTAGCATTTAATATAACATACCAGTTATTTGGCCCGAACCGTGGTCATGAAATCTTTTACAATTACTGTCATAAACCCCCAGAGTTCAAAAGTGAGGTAGAAAATGCTAAAGATGTGATTTGTCTCATGTAGCACACAGTCATTAAAAAAAACCCAGACAAACTTGGTAGTTAGGAAGGCATCATAGCTGTCAGCACAGCCTGCCACCCGGAGAAAATCCAAGGTGAAAGACGTCACAGCACTGACCACGGTGTTTGACTGACAAGCGATTTCTGGGAACAGCGAAGCACAAACAGCCACAGTAATGACTGAACCATACTTACCAACCAGTCACAGGAAAAAGGTGGTGCAGGTGCAACGAGCGCCTGCTCAAAGTTACAGTTGTGGACAAAAAATATTTTTATTTATCTTAGTAGAGATATTATGAGTTTAAAGCTCAAAGAGTCAGCTCATCTGCTTCATCAGGACTGTGTGGGTGTAGACTCATCAGATTTGACACTGATCTGGCAGCACAAGCAAACAACCCACCAACTGTCATCACATATTCATTCAAATATTGCTAAATTTCAATTGGTGCATGGAAATATGTGACATCACCTTTTTCCAATTTCCAATCACAAACAGAGCAGAGACTGCATTATCATGTAGAAACCCATCACTCATTAATAAGCTGACGGAGGAAATAGATTTCCAATGCCTTTAACAACTTTTTTCACAAGATTCTCAGGAAACAAGTTGCTGAATACAAAAATGTAATTGTTTAAAATGTCTTTGTTGTTCATAAAAAGATCTTAAAACATGATTTAGCTGAAACAAAGGTCAGTAATTATTCATGACCTTTACATGTTAGGTCAAAGGCGAACATAATATTGGTCTGAAAATTAGATAAATGTTTACAGTTCAAATGCTAATTCTCTTTGAAATAAGACTGGCTAAAATGGGAGTTTCTTTCAAGCTTGTCTCATCCTCTGTTCATCTTTTTTTTTGACTTCTGCTTGCTGTGTTCCCTGTACACAGCGATTAACTTGTTGAGTACAATATTATTATTAAAGACAGGAATAATGGCCAAAACTAGAAAAATAAGATTTAAATTTTAACTGACCAGAATTGTTCTTTATTTTGGCCAACATGTCTTGTACTTTGTGCGATGTATAACCGACCTGGGCCATATATCCCACAAGCATCTTAAGGCTCAGATCATCTTAATCGCATTGTAAAAGCCCCTTTACACTGTGTGGCAGCCGGAGATGAAAGACATGAGAGAAACGTGTAAAAAGACAAGTGCACCAACGGCCGATTCAGAGCTTAGCTGACTAAAAACAACCAATCAGAACATGATGTGAAGTGAAGCAGAATGCAACATTGGCGTGAATTAACCAACATGACAATGGCCAAGAAGATAGCTGAGAGGTTTTTGGCTGCCAGTGGCAACCTATTACTCTTTTCTCTTTTAATAGATGCTTTTATCTTGATAACATTTGCTATTCTGTTTCAGATGTTGTTCAGAGAATGTTCACCTGCAAGTTATGGCAGTGGACGCACTCTGTATTTTGAAAGTAAATGATCAGTCATGCAGTGCAATGCAGTTGATGATGAAAAGGTGGCTAAGAGCTGGGAGGAGCTGAGTTTGGTCTCTGTTTCCTCCACACTGACCAAGAAGGCCATAGATGGTGGGGTGATGAAACAATAGGATTTGCCTTTGACGAAAGCTCTTACAAATTGTGTCTTTTCTGAATTGCTGCACATCTTCATTTTTTATTCTGCATCTCTGGAAAGTTACTGTTGCAGTGAACACTGGGTAGTGTAGGAAGGCTGGGGAAAAAAGCTTTTTTTTTTCTTGGCTTGAATTTGGATACACAAATTGTTTTTCACTTTTTTAACTCTGTGAGAGAGGGCACTGGGCCTTGGCAGAATAAATGCTGTACATCCAAACATCCAGTAGATGGTAGTAAAGCTGAACAGTGACAAAACGGCCAATTGTAGAGATACAATGACTTCATACCACAATCCACATTCACAGGTACCAGTAATCCTCTGGAGTAGCCAACACAAGGAGCTGCTCAACCTTCATACAGAAAGCAGTCCAGGACCAGCACAATTGATTTCATGCAACTAATTACACTCTTATTCACATCCAAATGTTAAATTCTCATTGTTTTGGAAATATATTCAGACATATATAGTGGCTGCTCTTGCAGATTTGCATGTCATAGAAGAGTGGACTATTGGTCTTAGCAGAGGTCGGCCCTGCTTCTTAGGTCGAGTTGTATTTTGTTATGGGTCAGCAATTAATGCTATTAGTACTCTTGCAAAACTGTTGAGGAAGCAGCCACACTTGTGTTAGGATCAGTTGTTCACTTTTCTAAATGCTGCTTCAACACCAGTAACAGAAGACGCACAGCACTGTTGTTCTGCTGCTCTCATCCTCGCAGCAATTTAACAGACAAAATATCACTCTGTCAGTGATCAGTCTGCTTTGAGGCACAAAATGACTTTGAATATTGTGTTGCTCAAGAGACAGCTTTTTGTGTGCCCAGTGGAAGTGTAAAAACTTCAAAACTGTTGTGTTAACTTCATGTTCAGATTTGTCTTAGCAACACAGTGTTTGTGCCTCTCTAAAGGATGCACCTACATAGAATATTCTTCCTTCATCAGGCATCCTTCACATTTGTGTCCACATCAATAAATCAGATGAGTTGGTTTAATGAGCAAATAACTACTGCTTTTTAGCAACAATTGTGTTTTTACTACAAACTTCAAATGTAAATCAGAAAAAAACAAAAAACTAAAAATAGGTCTGAAAATAAGTTATTTTCATTATCAATCAATCTGCTGATTTTTTTTAATTATTATTATTAATCAATTCTTTAGTCTGTGAAACTTAAAAAATGTCAATTTCTTGGGTTTGACCAAAAACTAAAAAATATTCCATTTTCAATGATAACGGAAAATGGTAAGTGGACTGTATTTGCATAGTGCTTTTGACAATCACTCAAAGCGCTTTTACAACAAGTCTGCATTCACCCATTCACACACGCTCATTATGAGTGTATCCATTCACACACACTCACACACTGATGGCACAGCATCGAGGACAATTTTGGGTTCAGCATCTTGCTCAAGGATACTTTAACTGTGCAACTTTATCACATTAGAAACCAAACTTACTTAAACTGTAAACATATTTAAACACTGGAAATCATGTCATGTGAGAGCCAACTGATAATTGGTACTATCATCTGATAACCTAAACAACAGAAATGGATGACTAACATGTGATATGGACTTCTGCATGTAGTTATTTCAGTTAAAGTGTGTCTTAAAACATCAGAAAGCGTTATTGATTTTTGTAATCATTCCTCCAGTCCTTACTAGCAAAGAGGAGATCCTTTTCTAAAGGGATTCAAATGTATGTGATGGGGATGGGCCAACATTTGCAGCCCAGTTCTATGAAAAAATGCATTCTGAAACACAGCTGAGGTGGAAATGGAGCCTCGAATGGCTGAATTTGTCAAATTTTCCAGTGGGTGTTCTTAGTGTGGAATTTGTATTTCATCTGATAGTGTTTTCTTCATGAGCTGTGACAAAGCCTTCACCCGAACTTTGAAACTGGTATTTACACAGAACAGAAAATTAAAACCAGCCCATTCCTTGTATGTCTACACATACTAGATGAATGATAAGTATGGGTTGGGGAAGGGATCTGTTCAGGCCCAGTACAGTCAGCAATGGTTACAGTCAACAGTAATGTTTTCATCATACCATGTGGACATTATGAGCATGTGTAACAGTTGGATATTTATTTTTATATAATTTCACCAAAATGTTCAATGTATTTCATTTTTCACACTGTTGAGGTTTCTCTCTCCTGCCTGTCTGTTTTGGGGAGCTGTGTGCGTGTGTGTAGGGGAGGGGCTATGATGAGGAGGTTTGAGGGTCTGCACCTGCGTGCTCTGGTCAGAGTCTGACTGGAGCATGTCTGCAGGTAAGACGTGTGTAAACTTCATGCACACGAATATGAGAAATATGTTGTTAAATGAGACTGTTGTTTAGCGGGGTCGGTGCGGTTCATGTCGGGATGTTGTGGGGAATGTTTTCCATGGTTAGCCGCATTGTGTGTGTGAGAAATGTGACTCCGAAGCAGTCTTTTAATGACGCTAGTTAGCGTTAGCTTCTGCTAACTGTTTACAATGACACGCTTCATTAGCTCAGAGCTGATACACGGCAGAGTTTTTTTTTGTTTTCGTGTGTATGTGACGTTTTCCTCTCTCCTCGGCAGAAGTGTCGTCAGCCTCCTCATGTACACCACTCAAGTCTCTCCTATGTGTTTATTTGTGACAGGTATGGAGAAGTTTAATTGTGTTTATTTTATGTCCATTGGTTAATGTGGTTAAGATGTTATTTACATGTTGAATGAATGATTGAGGGTCCTTTGAGATTAATTTGTTATTTTATTTTATTTATTATGATATTTTGAGAGTGATATCTTTTTTATTTTACGTATTATTTTCTGGCTGTTTTGAAGAAAAACATTATTATTTTATTTAAGTAAGAAAGCAAATGTGAAAATGGGAGTCTGACTGGAGCATGTCTGCAGAAGTGTCGTCAGCCTCCTCATGTACACCACTCAAGTCTCTCCTATGTGTTTATTTGCGACAGACTGAGTAAAACAAGAGTCAAAGCCCTCCAGCCCGTTTCCCTGGCTTATTCTCGCACAACACATCGCAGAGTACTGGCAGAGAAATATCTACATGGGTTACACATGGTTGTAAGGTGGACTTGAAAAAATGTGAACCAATCCTTTAATGTACTGAAACTTCTCAGGAAATATTAGACTTTGATAGATTTGTTTGTCTTTACGTTGCTGCTGTAGAGGAGTTTAATATTGTTTTGATTGTTGCTATGGAAATTAAGAAAATAAATAATAACCATCATCTGCGACGAACAATTCACATTTATGGAATGCAGAACATAGTGACGTTCAAAGGACTGGAACACTGGCTTTGATCGCTAGCCCATAAAAGGGTTGTCTTCGAGGGTTTAACGGATTCACTTTTAGGTTTTGGTGGATTCACGGGAACCGACCGACGCCGCAATTTCAGTCGACCGCCGGGCGAGAGATAGGTGTCATCCGCACCCATGGAGAAGGAATTTAAAACAACGCCGAAGTTAATTTATGGGATATGTTCCTGCCAATCATCCAAAATACTAATCTACGAGAAACTACAAGATAAGTTAGGACAAACTTTGCCACAAAGGAGATCTGTGCTGAACTGATTTGGTCTGCTTGTTTTGATCAGCGATTGGGCGCGGCCACTTTTTTTTACGCTTTTTTTTTTTTTTTTTTTTTTTTTTAATGTTTTTTACGACGTAATGTATGGCAAGCCGTTTCTGCCAGAAATACGCCACATTCAGTCACGTTTCAACTTCATTATGGCGTAAAAAACGGCGTTTTTTCAGGTTTTACGCCGTTTTTTTACACCGTAATGCGCAAAAAGAAGGCCGCTTTTTACGCCGTAATGAAGTCCTCCAAGAATTCTCAGTTACAATGGATTGCACCCTAAAAACTTCCCCCTTCCTCCTGTTTCCCTCATTGAATGCTCTTCTCACCTTAGTGATAAAAGGCCATAAAGACAATTTTACATTTTTTTACAGTTCATAGACTGCTGCAATCGGCTGGCGACCGGTTCAGGTGTACCCCGCCTCTCGCCCATTGCTAGCTGGGATAGGCTCCAGCCCCCCGCAACCCCGAAAGGGATACGCGGGTATAGAAGATGAATGAATGAATGAATGAATGAAAACTTCTCAGTTACAATGGATTGCACCCTAAAAACTTCCCCCTTCGTCCTATTTCCCTCATTGAATGCTCTTCTCACCTTAGTGATAAAAGGCCATAAAGACTTTTACAATTTACAGACTGCTGCAATCGGCTGGCGACCGGTTCAGGTGTACCCCGCCTCTCGCCCATTGCTAGCTGGGATAGGCTCCAGCCCCCCGCAACCAGGGTTCTAAATTAACACCCGCCAACCCACCAAATGCGGGTTAAAATTCATATTGGCGGGTGTAAATAAACACTTACTAGCCAATTTGGTCGGTAATACATTAGGCAATCATGTCAGTCAGAGCCGCTCTACAGTTCTTGGTCATTTGTCCCCCTGACAGTCCGTCCTACATTTCCCATGAACACTGTCGTAATGCTACGTGATGATGTACAAGACGCCCATTGGCTGTGCGCAGGCACATTACAGTCTGTAGTGCAACCGGCGCGAGAAACCACGGAAACGCAAACACAAAGAAGAAGAAGAAGAAGAATGAACGGCGGCGTATAAACTGTAAAAAAGGAGACTGAGCTAGCTAAAAGTAAAAAGTAAAGTTAAACTAAATGCTGCGGTGGTTGGGACAGACGTCTGGGGGCAAGAAGAGGAAGGAGGCAGGGGATGAGAATGTCGACAAAGCGTGCGAAACGAAGAAAAGAAAGTTTAACGCTAAATGTCTGACAGGTCGTGAATGGCTTGTGTTTGATCACGAAAATGCCGTCATGTTTTGTAAGGATTGCCGCATGTACACGAAAGAAAAAAACAAGACGAATAATTTTGTGGTGGGGACTAATAATTTTAAAGTCGAGGCAGTAAAGGACCATGAGTGCCCGAAGTCATCAGGAGAGCCTAAGGAGTCTGCAATACTGACTGCTGCACTATTTGTGTTTTCTAGTTGTACATACATAATTCAATTTATTACCAATGCAATTTTTTGCAGGTGTTTAAGTCATGGCTGTTACTTGGCCCAAATTTGGCCCAACTATGGCATGCCAAGAAAATAACAAATCTCAGCCAAAAGTCAGCCAAAAGTGATTTTGGAATTCCAAAGTGTTGCCAGACCTATCCCAAAGAGAGGCCAAAACCCCATAACCTTGCCAAAAACTAACCTAAACTGATCCAAAAGGATGCCATAATTGAACCAAAGTGATGCCACAATATATTTTTAAATTCTATTTATTTGTTTGTTTATTTATTTATTTATTTGTTTATTCATTTGTGTGGAAACTATGTCCTAGTATCCTAGGCTCATGTGCTATTTATGTGTTATGACTGTATGTATAAAAAACAAAACAAAAACACAATATTCATAATTTTAATACATTTATTTGTACAAATTAACAAATTTACTACGGCCGGCTGGCGTCTGGCTGACGATTTTTCCTTCCCCCCTCCCTATCCCCTGCCCAGTAGAACCACCTCTTAATGGCATCAGCGATGCACAGATCAGTGGCTTCGGCAAACATGGGGTTACGTCTGACAGCATCTGAAAATGACATAAATAAAAGAAGAAACAATTCAGCAGAAAAACTTAATCTGATACAAGTAGCATTGCCAAAAGGGCATGGGAGATTCAATTCTGTTTAATTCTAATAAATTAAAAATAATAATAATAATAATAATAAATAAAATAAAATCAGTCACCATGGGTGCGGGATAATCCTTACCTGTCACAACTGCCCTGAGGTGGAGCTTTTCAAATGGCACCTTGCCATTCAGGCCACGCCATGAGATGGTTTTTGCCAGATCATTTTTGATGGCCTTCTTCAATATAGCCCACACAGTTTCTTTAACTGTTGCCCCTCCGGCCAATCCAAGAGTGATGACCTAAGTACAAAAAGAAAAAACAAAATAAGAAATTCAAAATAAAAGAGTCCCATTTTCCATCATCAATTCGGCATAACCATAAATTTAAAAAAAGAAAAGATAAGAAAGATAAGAAAGAAAACAGCTCACCAGTTTCTTACGGAGGTCTGGTTGACTTGCTAGATCCTTCTCAAGAGCATACAGGGCAGATTTATCATTCAAGGGAAATATGGTCAGGTCAGTGGTGGGAATCCATGTGACACCATTGGTGGGTCTTTGCATGTCTTGAATCATTCTGATGATGTTCTTTTGCTGATCCAACAGAATTTGTTGATTTACTAGAACTTCTTTCAGAAGAGCTGAAAAAAGAAGAATTGTTTAGTTCAAAAGGGTAGTTTTAAATTATGAAGGCATGTACAGTCATAGATGAAAATATTGGGACCCTTTTTCAAGAAAGTACATGGCCCCTACAGACAATGTGGATGTTCACAGATGTTTTGGGGTTGCTTTGCTACATCAGACACCAGAGACCTTGTCTGTGTACATGGCATTATGAAATCTAAAGACTGATAAAAATCAAGGGGTATAATGCAAGGTTATTAGTCATCTCAGTAGGACAATGACCTAAAACACCAAAAAGTAAAGATGTGATCCTAAAGTGGCCATCAATGAGTCTATTTAAGTCCCATAAAACACCTGTGGAGAGATTTCAAGACAGCAGTTGGGAGAAGTCACCCTTCAAACTTACTTCCACACATTTGGTTGCAGCCTCTTGTGTACCCATGATAGGGTGGACTGGCAGGCTGAGCTGTTGCTGTTCCTGCCATGCTGCTGCTTTGCTGCTGCTCTGACCCTGCCATGTCACTGCTCTGCTGCTGCTCTGACCCTGCCATGTCACCGTAACTCTGATCTATTGCCTGGCGGAGGGTTGACCCCAGGCTCATTACATGCTGAAGGTGGATGTAGAAATAAAAATATAACAAAAATGTCCACTTTCAGAAATTAAGGTGTTCTGGTAATCAGGTATGAGGGTTAAACAGATTTTTTATTTAAAACTAGAAATAAAACTATTATGCAATTCTATACCTGAGAATTCTGAGGCTCTTCAACAGATGAGGGGACCTCAACAAAACCACAATCTGTATGTGGCATCAGAATGAAGCGCCTGGAATTGGAGGGAGGTCTTGGGATAGCGGGGGCCTTGGGAAGAGACACAGTCTTCCTTTTCGGTGGACTGAGGTTTTCCTCATCTTCTTGGTCTCTGATATATCTACTTGGCCTTTGTTAGAGGGAGACAAAAGAGAAAGACATCAACATTGGCATCAGATACAAAGAATGAACTGAACTCCTAGGTAGTAATACAAAAGTAAACACAGAATATTATGTGCCCAGCAGGTATATAACACTGTTATATGAAAACATTATCATATGGTAATTCTAAAGTAAATTGACCCATAGCCTTGTTGTTCAAGAACATTGGTACAACATGTGTAGCAGGTGTACTTCAGTGGAGTCAACAGGGTACTTGAATAATGTCTCTCTTCTGGTGTATGACCTGTACATCACATGATAGAACCCTTCATGCAGAACAATGTTTTCCACCAAAGCAATATCATTGTGAATCCTAAAGCAGCAGTCACCACCACATGAGGATTTAACAGTCAGACCATCAATGACTAACTTTCTGAACTGATTTACAGAACTTCCAATAAACTCTTGTGGCACAGGTCCATCATTGTGCTGCCCTGATGCAATGCAACTCTGTTTCTCTGCAATGCTTTCCTCACTGATATTCTCCATTTCTGAGACACGTCTTATCACTTGAGCCAAGGGATTGTGTGGTTTCCTTACCATTTTCTTTAAAATCTGCAGATAGTTTTCATAAGGAAAACCAGAAAAGAGGTCTAAGTGACCATGAGCCTTTGCATCATCACTGAGATGAACAAGACCATGTATGTTGTAAACAACAAAATGGTCACCATATAACTTACTGAAATGGTCCACAAATGAGCAAAGCAGTGTCCTGGCATAATCATTTAGTACTGAACATAATGAGGGCCGAGCTAGAACATGAATGGCAACTGAAAGCAATAAGAAGTTATTGTAAAGCTCGTCAGCTAGGATACCCTTCAGCACAACTGGACCTGTATACAACAGAAATTGTCGCCATTCTGTTGCTTTCCATCTATGTCTCTCTGTAAGCCCTCTTGGTTTCCTGGCAAACTCAGAAGGGACAAAGGCTCTCAAACCAGTCAGTCTGTCAGATATAATGCAACTTTGACGAGCTGACATGCGACAACGAAGAGGCCCAGCTGAACCCATCCATAAATCCAAAAGCTTACGTACCACACCAAGACATACCAAATGCATATAATCATGAGGAAAACAGCTCACCATACCAATATTCAATTCAGTAAAAGGTGAGACACCCTTATGGTGATCTTCGTCACTTAAAGCCTTGAAATTCTCATCCGTCCTACAAGGAGCATTTTTTTCAGGAAAAGTCATTCGATGGTTACTGGAAACACCTGACTGGGTACACTTATCACAACCTGAAAATCCAGTGTGACCCTTGACTGCTTTAACAAAAGCTCGGGCAGGAGCATCGCATATAACTGAACAAACTTGCACAAAAAAAGTCTTTTGACCAATGAGAAAACCATCCTTCAACACCTTAAGCTCATTCACAAGAGCCCCTAGGTAATCTGACAGGGAGGTTGGTTTAGATTCACCACAGAACAACGCAATCAACACGGGTCTTTTCATAAAGCCTTGTAGCATGCCTAGAATTGGCCAGAACTGAACAGAGGAACTTTTAAACAGTGGCAAACCATCGATGTTCAGCTGCAATTTAAACAAGTGTCCGTCATTTACTTTACTTGACAATCTCTCAAATGTTCTGGAAAGTGTGTTCAAAACCCCAAAGTAATAAAACGAGCCACCTGCTAACTTTTCCACAGAATAATTCATCTTAGTTTTCAGCAAAGTCCGGCCATCTTTTGGTAGGAGAGGGTGGTAAACTCTAAGTATGGACAAGAGTGCTGACAGGGCAACCAGAGAAATACCAAACCGAGTGG
Source organism: Chaetodon auriga (assembly GCF_051107435.1). Classification (NCBI taxonomy): domain Eukaryota; kingdom Metazoa; phylum Chordata; class Actinopteri; order Chaetodontiformes; family Chaetodontidae; genus Chaetodon; species Chaetodon auriga. The sequence goes on along the minus strand of NC_135077.1, from coordinate 29,601,246 downwards.
CCCAATCTGACAAAGCAGATGGCAGGTCAAGGGCTGAGGGGCTGTCATCATCAGAACTTTCATCTGATCCACTTTCACTAAAACCTTCTTCACGCATGGTCTGATCACACAACTGGGAATTATCAACGCTACAGTTTTCCCTATCAGTTCCCCCATCATCACTCTGAGTTGGCATCGAGTCAGAATTGTCACACATTTCACTCTGCATGGACTGGAACATTAGATCAACTCTATTTCGAGCTCTTCTGCGAATGTTACTCCACTGACTGTATGCCATTGTGCACTGAAACTGAAAGAAAGAAAAAGAAAATACAGTTAGTTCTATAGTAAAATGTGGAGGGGCCCGGGTAATCAATTAGCTATTTTAACAACAAAACAATGACCTAACTTCACTCCAAGTCTAAATCTAGTGATCAATAAAACTGTAAGACAAACTAATAGTCAAAATTCTTCAGATAGTTTATTAAACTATTCTCTCTCTGCTTTATCTGCTACAAAACCATGGCAACACAAACCAACAAAAACATGTTCACTTAATTGCAAAAACAGGTGGAGTGTATATTGTGGGAGAAGTACACTTGTGTTTGTATGCAGGCTATTTTTAATTTAAAATGTAATCCTGCCAAGTAGCCTAATCTCTGTTTTATCAAATATACCGGTAATCTGATAACATGTTCTTTTTTTGTACTGTAACGGATTACAGCTACCTTTTTTGTAGGGCTGTCAGGCAATTTTAAAAATTAATCTAATAAATTACAGGATTTGTAATTAATTAATCTAATTAATCGCATTTTAATATGTCTGCTAAAGGTAACCAAATAATGAATTCGAATTCGAGGACATAACAAAATTGTATTGCATGACAGGAATAGACAGACAGGAAGTCTGGCACAGAAAAGACGAGAGAATCCGGTAAATTTTCAAAATAAAATAATTAAGTTGTTGCTGTCCGTCTATAAATATCTGTCAGTTGCTTCTGTACACACACACACACACACACACACACACACACTCATACAGACCTAGACACAGACCTGTGTGTGAAAACCGAGTCGTGTTTGACCGGCGCGGAGAGTGAAGGAGAAGCAGAGCCAAGCGCCGAGGACGAGCGCTGCTTCCGCGGGCAGTAGCCTACGTCTGAGTCGCGTCCATGTCTGTTGTCACCCTGCTTGGACTGCTACGCAGCTGAGAAGTGACAAACACGTCCGGTGTAGGACAAGTTCCTCGGTGCTACTCAGGTGCTACTGCTACCGTGACGTGCCACGCCAAGTAGCCTACGAGTCATTCAATGGACCAAATTTAAAATGCTAACTTTTATAACGTAACGCGTTCATTTGCAGTGTAATTAATTAATCTAATTAACACGTTAAACTGACAGACCTACTTTTCTGTATCCTGATTATCCTTCTCATGTAACTCCCAAGCCTGCAAATCCGTTACACACCGCCGTCGGCTCGGCTCGGCGGCCGGGACTAGCTAACTCAGCTCGGGGCGAAAGAGCCCCATGTTGACGGCGGTGGCCCCGGTGCCCCGCCTCGGGCTGTATTTACTTAGCTTTTTACTTAGCGGACACACAGCTGACAGCCACCACAACATCGTCAGAGATGATGAGATGAGATTTAATTATCCTCATCAGATTGCTGCTGGATTCAGCGATCTAGCTAATTTAAGTCTAACATTAGCCACAAAGGATCAGATCAAAAATGCATTTAAACCTCCGCCAGTCACGTTATTCATTAGGCTATATAAAATGCAAGTTGCGTACATGACCCGCGTCTTAAACAGATCAAAAACATTAAACTTGTGGTTAGCAGAAACAAACCACTTTGGAGAGAAGGAAAAATGTACTCACCTCCAGACAGTGATCACGCCGAGAAATGATGTGAGATCTCTCGTAACCGTTAAAAATTTCCCGGTCTCTGTGCAGACTTTTGGCAAGCCAGATGGATGACAAAGCGCTCCCGTAAAATCATGAATGCGAACGCGCTCAAACACATATGGTCCCGCTCATCGCCTTTTTGGCTGGTTAACCAGATATAAGCCAAAACTCGGCCAAAATAACATCGCGCCATTTATTTATTATGGCAGATCATAACAAAACCAAAGCTGACCCAAACCCACAATCCTTTGCCAAAACAACCCCAAAGAGGCCAGATAAATGCCACAAGAAAGCCAAAACGATTTGCTATCTGGGTTATGTGGCGAGTGGAACCACTTGGCAGCCTAATGTTGTGACAACGCAACCTGGGGGAATTTCGCCCCCAGGAAATTATTAGACTCAACCCCTAACACAAGGACCCACAGATTCAACTAAACAATGACAGACTGATCCACAGTATACAAAAGTTTATTCAATAATTGTTATGTTCTTTTTTAAAAAAAAAAAAAAAAAATGACAGTCATAAAAGGACAGGTGACCATAATTAAATGTCACTGTGTGAGTTACCTAGCGGCATGTGGAGCCAGGCTGGGGGCCTACCGGGGAGGACGCACCAAACCAAAAGGGGGCGGGGCAGGGTCCAAAACAAAACGAAATCCACACCACACGTGAGGTAAAAGAAATCAAGAAAAACACGGCAAACAAAAGGATGAGTGAAGGGACACCACCACCAGGGGGTCCGCCTACCACCGGCTTGCACCCCACCGCTCCTGCCCAGAAAGAGACTCAGTTCATACAAAAGAAAATATACACAATACGAAACGATATAATAAGGAAAATAAAATCAGAACTAAATTCATCAGATGAAGTAAAATAACGGGAAACCAAACTGTCAACAAAATAAAACTACGAAGGAAACACTAACATTAATTGTATAAACCGGCAAAATATTACAATGAACAGTGTGCGATTTTCACATGAGTAAATGTCAATTACAGTCAGCTTGATCCATAAAATCCGACACTAGGCTCCAGGCATCCCAATGCTATAGAAACGGAACAGTCTTGTTCCGGCCACAGTGTCTGGAGCGGTCACAGAAAGTTCAGTATAGGTAAAATTCAGCAGGAGCAGGAACAGCAGCGGGCACCATAGGCCAGAGGCTGATGACGCTGACACACACTGCAGCTTGGCCCAACATCCTACGAAATAAAATATATATATAAAAAAAAAATATATTATTCACAATTTGGGGAAAAGTACGGAAACAAACCGCGGTGTCACCGCAGGTATACGAACCACAAAGCGAGCACGCATTCCACCCAGGATGGGAAGAGGGCAGACACACGGCCACTGCGCACGCTGCCAGCTCAACACGGGGTTTTGGTGAAGCACAGGCTTGGAGCGAGCCCTGCCACCATATGGCTCAGCCTTCAAAGCCGCCGGAGAAAGTCAGCGCTACAGAGCAAGGAAACCAGCAGGTAAAGCAACAATAACGCATAACCTGAAGCACCAAGGGAGATCAGCACACACGTCACACGCCAAACCGCCGCACGCTAGATACCAGGACACCAGGCTCTGGAGGAGGTCAAGGAGAGTGATCAGAGCAGCAGTACTCCACCTGAATTTAGGAGTGACTGTGCCGCCCCGCAATCAAAGCGCAGCGGGATAATTGAACACAGCCTGCGGACAATTTAGCAGGCTGGAAGAGGGAAGAGTGAAACTCAACCTGCCACACTTACTGAGACTCACTAATTTTACTCCTTAATACAGTGCAATACATACATGTTTGAATACTTTGTTTAAATATAGCCAATGCGTCTCAGTATGCCAGGATTTCATATTATCAAATCGGTTAGATTTCTACCTCAGTATCCCAGCAAGAGGATTTTGTCTGTCTTGCACTACTGTATGTTCAAAATAGATGTAAAGAAAAGCATCCTCATGCATTTGGGATTTTTTTCCTCACTATCAAAGTTGCACTGAAACATTACTCTTAAAGCAGAGTGAACCAAACAAACTTGTGTACCACTACACACATATCCTCACCTGAGATTTCCTGCCCATCTCCCCACTTGCACCCTATTCCCTCATCAGCCACTCACCACATATACCAAGCCAGATCCATTGTTCCTCTCCCAGATCGTCAGAAACAGACCCAGCTTCCTTTTCAATGCTAGGAAAAGTTAAGTTGAGTCAGTCTTTCCATCAGTCCTTGATTATGGTGATATAATCTATAGACCTGCTGCTGCTTTTACTCTAAAACCCCTAGACTGAGTATATCATTTTCCCCCACAGGTTCATTACTTGACATTCCTGAAACTTGCCAGAAATTCAGCGGTAAGTAAGTGAACCTTAAGGTTTCTGTTCAAGCTCCTGTTAGCTGGCTAACTTTTGGAAGCCTAACTTAACTCAAGCCACTGTAACTTGCTTGCTTAGACTGCCACCTAGCTGCGTGGAGCATCAACTACCTCACCAACACACCACAATATGTGAGGCTTTGCAACCGTGTGTCTGATGTAGTGTAGTTTACAGCACGGGGGCTCTGCAGGGTACAGTGCTATCTCCTTTCCCCTTCACCTACTACACATTGTACTTCAGACACAACACTGACAGATGTCACCTCCAAAAGTTCTCCCATGATACAGCCATTATTGGACATTTATGACAGGGGAACAAACGGGAATGCAGGAAAGTCATCACCAACTTTGTCATATGGTGTGAACTGAACCACCTGCACATAAACGCCAGCAAGACAATGGAGATGGTGACAGACTTCCACAGCAATGTGCCACAGACTACATCAGTGAACATCCAGGGTTTGGACATAGAGATTGAGAGCAAGTACAAATACCTGGGTGTTCACCTCAACAACAAAACTGGACTGGAAAAAACAGATGTCCTGTACAAGAAGGGCCAAAGTCATCTCCATCTGTTAATTAGACTGAGGTCCTTTGTAGTATGTAGGACACTGTTAAAAATGTATGACACTGTAGTGACATCTGCAGTTTTCTAATGGTCTGCTGGGGCTGTAGAAGCTCTGAGAGGCACAGAAAAACACTGAATGAACTGGTCATGAGAGCTGGCTCTGTCCTGGACTGCCCTCTGGACATCATCGAGGAGGTGGGTTGGAAGAGGATGTTAGCCAAGCCCACATTAATCATGGACAACCTCTCTCACCCCTTGCATGAGACGGTGGAAGTCTTAAGCTGCTAGTCAGGCAACAGACTACGGCATCCACTGTGTAAGAAAGAACACTATTGAAGGTCCGTCATTCAAACAGCTGTTGCAGCTCTCACGTTCCAGTAACAGTTGGCCACATAATGTTCAATGCATTCACTGTCTTAAAGCCAAATGAATAACCATGTCATATGATTAGGTGTGTGCGTGTGTCATAATCTGCTGACCATGACACCACGTATGTTATTATCTACTGATTAAATGAACATTTTCTCCTTATTGTACAACACATTGTGATGTGCCTATTGTGCTGACATTGTTCTGATGGTAGAACAAAGTCATCATGTCTACAAGAGAATGTATTGTATATAATCTAACATCTTCTCCTGCTCTGGGCTCTTTCTTGCCATCTCACACTCGAGACAGCATGGAAGGAGTCCGTCTGCAGGTGTCAGAATACACAATCAGAAAGACAACAAACGACTTGTGCTTTTTGGTACAAAATTGCCAGTACAGTTGTATCTCAAATAATGAACTGCATCACCATTAGGCTTTAAGAGGCAGTTGTGGTTAGCCTCTTAAACCCCTGTGCTCCCACAGGTAGGTTGGTCTATACTGTGTAGCTGCAGAGCTTTATTGTAAACTCTAGTGGGAGAACCCAAATATCTTCTGCTGGTTTCCAGTTTTCTGTTTGATGTAATGCTGTAGCTCTATAACAATGGACTCTTGGCTTTGGATATTTCACTCAGTTTAAGTGTGATGTAGTTTGAATGAAGCCCTGCAACCAGTTGATATACAATTGATGTGACACTGTCTTCTATGGAAACACTTTATGAAAATGGGAGTTGAAAGGATTAATGTGCTTAACCACATAAGAATGAATCAATATTAATAGAGTGGTCGTCAACTCATTTGCATGATGTGTATTTCTGGTTTTTGCTTTTTTGAAAGAAGTGTGTAGTATTACCTTGGATTAATTAATTTATTTTTAAATTAAATCTTGTCTCTTCCTGGTCTTAAAGGCTGCATTATAGTAAAATGCTGACATTTTTTCAACTTATTTGGCAGTTGCGGCTGAGTAAAATCAATATATGGGTGGCTCTACCTGTATGCTTATCCTATCCACATTACAAATGACTTCTTTAACAACTTTCTCTTGCGTGTGTAAATATCCTCTGAAAGCAGTGATTAGTCATCCCAAAATACTACCATGTTATAGCCAAAGGTTTTAACCTTATTTCCGGAGGTTGTTTCTCAATAAAAACAGCCAAATTTTCCAACCAGTTTTCCAAAAGAACCATTAGCACAATTGGTCCTTCATTGTGCCATCATCTTGGTTTAACATAAACATTTTTTTATCGTGCATATTTTTTCGCTAAACCCAAATAACCAATTCCCACATAGTCGGCCCGTTACCTGCCACAACTTCCTCGTCTCTGCCGTCCAATAAACACTGCCTCTCTCCCACCCGCTCGAGGACCAGGTACTCAAGCAACAGGCGAGGCCTCCGCCATACACACGCTCCTTGGCAACACTCCAACCGCTCCCCAGCGTTAAACACATTCAAGTGAACAGTAGCTCGCCTGAAACACGCTCTCAAGCAGCAAAACATTCACTTCCACAATTCTGACAAGGAAGCAAAACTTCTCAAACTGCTCAACGAATCTCTGCAAACTACATGTCCTCCTCCCTGAGCATCCCAAATGCTTCCGGGTTCCCAGCGCCACGCCGATGACGTCACGAGTCACGACATATTGCATGTACGGGTTAAGTAACTCACCCATCCTCAGGGTCAGGTCGTATCAAACAATACTCAAGCCCACCACGTTTCTGAGCTCTCTCATCCTCTCCCCCTTTCCACCTGAACTTCACAATCAACCAGGGCACACGCATCCCTTCATCGCAGCATCCTTTCTTCTTCCCTTGCTTCAACCTTTCCTATTACATCTGCATCAGCCACAACAGCTGCTCATACTGCAATACCCATCAGCTCTGTCGCTCCATCCACTAACGATGCAATTATTAGCTAAAACCTCTTGTTTCCTCCTGTTTCTCCTCTTCCCCTTCCCTTTCCCCACCCTCACAACCCCCCACCCCATCACGCCAATGTTTTCAGTGTTTCCCATTATCCAACACACCTTTTCCTTCCACAGCTCTGCAAGTAGCAGATCCTAGCTCTCTCCCCACTTATCTCCAACTACCTAACAGTTTCTCCCTAGCCACTGCTCTACCTCCAGTATGCCCAGTCACATCAGCCCAACCATTACCTGTGTCACCCACACTCATGCAACAGATCCTCACCAGTAACTATGTTGACCTTGCTTTACTGATGTAGGACGAACAAGACCTCTAACTTATCCTTCTCCCTCACATTCCTTCAGGAGAGCTGTTCCAGCTGCAATGAGTTGTTTATCATTCAATCTGTTTGCAGAAAGGTGCTAATGCAGATAGACAGGATGTCTGGCCTAAAACTTTCCGTCCCCCTGTAATGATCAGGCCCTTTATGGTCATTTCATGTGTTCTCATGCTCTGATCTTTAGCCTACATGAATGTCCTTCATAGCCTAGAGCTGTAAGGAGCCTAGAGTATATGGCTGGTGAAAGCCAATTCTCATAACAAAAAGGCAGGTGGCACTCTGGTTGTTGACAGTCTTGTCTCCTCTTCTCTGGTTGTGATGTCTATTGCATTTAGATCTGGCATTCACGCCTTGACCAATTATATTCTGTAATGTATATCTGATTACTGTACTGGGTTTGGTCAAACCCAACATGATAAATGTGAACTTCTGTCTGACAACTAGGCTCATTCTGGCGGTGCTCCTGCGGGAGCTCTGTCAGTCTGAGACCAGCGCTGTACTTTATATGTGACCTTAATAAATACTTTGACTGTGAACTGAAGATTGCTTCAGACCGTTCTTGGGCTTTCAACAAGGAACCGGGCTAACACCCCCATTTCTCCAGGAGGACTGGAGGGGAAAGGCGATCATCTACAAAGGATTGCCTATCAGTTAAACTGTTTTCATGGAGATGCTAATTCTTTCTTTACAGCTCCACACCAGATGAAGGTGTTAAAAATGTCTAAATGGACAGTTTCCAGGCCTCAGAGAGACCTCAAGGATCAGATAGTACTGACAATTTGTAAATCAGACATTCCTGTAGCAAACTGTTTTGTGTGTCTGGGTATTTCTTTTCTATCTCATCAGGATAATGCATATGTTTGCTTCAATTCCGGATGTTTCCACAGCACTAAACGCAGCCAGCCTCAACCCATCTGTCTGGGTCAAATAACTCGCCTGTTGCAGACACCGGAGGTCGAGACCCTTGAAACATCTCTGTCCAAGATTGGCTCAGTACCGTGGTTCAACTGGCTTCCCCCGTTAGACCGCAGGGCAGACCAGAGACACGAGCAACAGCTGGGGCCCCCTTCGTGTCAGTTCGGGACAGACCGTCACCACAGCGTCGCTGGCACAAAAGTAGGCATTTTCATGCAGTTTTGAACAAAGAGTTGGCGTCTCTGGCAAGTGGTTCCCCCACTGGGGAGCGTCAGAGATCACAGGGGATGCGGACAATTTTATCTGCGCCAAGGTTGTGAGGTTACCAAAATTATATTTGTGCATATTAAATTTATAAAATCCCAATAACACACCCAATTGGATAAGAAGAAGCTGTTTATTTTTGCAAATAAAAGTTTGTAATTAATCACTAGTGTGTGTATGCAGGTAGGAGTTGGGGTTGGGGGGCCTAGCTTGTCTTGGGGAAACAGGCAAGGGGGGCTTCAAGGAAAAAAGGTTGGGAACCACTGTCTTAGGTGATAACAATCTCAATTCTCGTAAGACTTGCTTAGTCATTCATTCAAGAAATTAACATTACATTTGCATCCTCATTTTTCCTTCAACTACTTCTCACTATTGCCAAACTCATTCTTTGATTATTTTGCTATAGTTTCTTCATCCAGTTTTTTGTGTTACATCATATAATCCATATTATTTGTCATATTATTCATTATTCATATCCATTCTCATTACTGTGTCAAATAAGTAATACTTTTCATTTAAGTTGTTGTGAGACGGTGCCCTTTTGAGCTGGAAATAGACAATCACTGTATTGAGAGCTTACGCTTCAGAGTATCAGACTGATCTATCATTTATTCATTACTTATTATTCAATCAGAATTAAAAGATATAATAAATAATATCCTTCTGAGCTGACGAAGGTTGATGCCCCTTTTATATTAACGAGTGCAAACATTAAACCTAAGGGTTTAGTGACCTAGTTCCCCTACACTGATCCATCCATTCACATGTAATCTGCATATCCCAAGGGAAATATAAACCGTTCTAGGACCCCTCCACCTCAAACAGCTAACCCCCACTCGTTCCAAAGAACTCACAATAGCCGAATTTGCATTCTCTTTTTCTTTATCCTCTTCAATACGAGGCCTATTTTGTCCACCTCCTATCCAAAATGACCTACCTCCCAAAAAAATAGAGTATATCTTCACAATTACAAGGGCTGTATGAATAATCTTGGTCTCATAAGAAAGATAAGACCTGTGAGATTACTACAGAAGTGTCAGAATCAAGATATGTGTTACTGTGTCAGAGTAAATTCATCTTGAACACAGCAGAAATTTTTAATTTATATCTCCGCCTAAAAACAAAAACATTATTTTGAGTGAAAACCACCTTGAAATCATGGGATAGTAGCCAAATTCATCTCTGAATTAGTAAAGTAATATCTGATGAGTAACTGTGCAAAAGTACATGCCAAAACAATGAATCTGGGCAGTTTTACAGATGTTGTAACACAGGCGCTCATCTGAGAACTGTTATCTCTTTTAGGCACACGGAGAATCTTCACTGTTGCGGCCTTTTTTCTGCTTGCTGTTGTTCTTAGCTCTCATAAAAGGACAAAATGCAAATAAAACGGTAAAATAACACCTCGGGCTGCTCAGCAGGGTCCTCTGTGAGCCGCTGTGAGCGCTCTGCCTATTCACGTGTAAATGAGACGGAGATGTGAAACTAACTGCACAGTTTGACCAGTCTATAGCCCCACCCTTAGGTTGCAATGCCTCACACTGCCAATTCCTCTACACCTGCTCCCTGTGGTGGAGCCCATTCCAGACCCACTTGTCCCCATAACCCAACCAAGCATAGCCTGTGGAAGCACCTCAATACTCCCATTAACATCTACACCTTAGCCACCAAACTAAAGAATCACCCTGACCGCCAGTTCGTCAATTTCCTAATACAAAGATTGACCTACGGTTCCTGACCAGGATTGCAGATTGTGCCAGATTCCACATACATATGTAACACCTTGCAATCAGCCATATCAGACACAGTAGACAAACTCAGAGCCTCAAAAGTCAGAGAGTCAAAGAAAGCCTTCATTATAAGTGTCTTTTCCAGTCCACCCTTTCCAGGGCAAGGAGTCTGGTTGTCCAAAGTAGACATCACCAGTGCCTTCAAAGTTCTGGCACCTTTTTGGCATTTACTTGAAGGGCGCATACTACTTTACAGTGCATCTCACTTTCGGATGTAAAAGCAGCCCCAAAATATTCGATTCCCTTGCAGAATCACTCTGCTCACCACTATCCTCACCCCCAGCGGACGCTCTCACCACTCTCACTACCTCATTCCACAAACTTGGAGTTCCCAATTCCCCAGACAAAACAGAAGGTCACAGCACATTATTAGACTTTCTCGGTATCACCCTCAATCCCCTTACTCATTTCAAATTTCCTCCTGGCCCACAGGTGCACCAAACACCAAGAGGTTTCACTTCTAGGACACCTCCATTATGCCACTCGCATTATCCCACAAGGCCGATCATTCGTGTCACACCTCCTCTCCATCGCCTCCTCCGTTCCATCCCTCCACAACTACGTCATGCTCGACAAAACATGTAAGATGGAGCTAAAACTGTGGCACCAATTCTTTTCATCCTGGAATGGTATCGCCTTCTTTTATGACAACCACATCACCAAGCAGGAAAACATGCACCTGTTCACAGACGCTGCCCCTTCCATTGAATTTGGCAGCTGCTACAGCAGAAAGTGGTTCTCAGCCGAATGGCCTAGCAAATTTGCAACACTCTCCCCTTCCACCACCATATTTGGATTGTATCCCATCATGATAGCAGCCATTCATCGGTGGCATGAATGGTCAAAAAAGATAATCGTAATCTACTCCAACAACACTGCCATCGTCAAGACATCATGCCATTCGTTTGGAAGCTCACCTTAGTTTCAGCTCAACACCAGTTCATCATCCATGCATCCCACATCTCAGGCCACAAAAACTCAATCACTGACTCACTCTCGTTTCTTTTTCCAGAAATTCAGGCAAATGGCTCCAACTTCTGACTGTTTTCCGACTCCAGTCCCACCGTTTTCAGCCACCACTTTCAACTAAGACCAGAGCTAGAAAGTGTACGGATTGCTTCTCAAGACGCCATTCTCAACAGCATCTCCCCCCAGATGCTCTAGTCTTATCTAACCAGATGGAATTGCTTTAAACCTTGGATTTTTTTTTTTTTTTTAGATGTCTTCAGCTGTATTAGTGTTTTGTTTGCTTGTTATTTGAATGAGTGTAGTATGAGAAATATAGGATAAGTATACCCATAAAGCCCACCTTTCTGTTTACAGGGAATTTTCAAAGTAAAACTGCTGCATTTATACAGAAAAAATGGCTAAACAGAAATATGAATCTCTCATTAGAAGTTTTGTTGATTCATTTCTAGAATTTTTAATAGATGATCCAAAAATATATAACCAATTATGGCTTTAGTGGGTCATCATATACCAATTAAGTCCATACCAGATTTCTCACTTATGTATTTGTCCCAAAAAAGTTTTCCAAGTCCACCTTATGATTGTGAAAATATTTTATTTATTTATTTTTTTTTTTTTTCAAATTTAACCAGACTAAAACAACACATGAACTAAGTCTGTTTTACATCCATAATAGTTAACTCCCATTTCAAATCTAGTCATGTAGCATGCTTTTCATGCTGCTATACCCTTTAAGCCTACCTGTTAAAACCCCAAAACAAAAAAACTTTTAAAATTAACTGATTGGTAACAAGTTGTAATTTCTCATTGCATGTTTTTTCTTTTATGTAGAGGGACCCTGCTACACGTATCCAACCATACAACTGATGGACAATGCCGATCACTGGAAGAGTGTTCAGTGTGGTGAAAGTCAGCAGAGAGTCCCCTAGTATGTATTTTGCTTAAACATTGCATACCCACCACACCTGAAAAAGACTGATGTTTCCTCAAAGGCCGGTATTGTGGCCAAGGGAGAGAAGTCCCTGCTAGTCACTTGACTCTGAGTGATCCACCTTCTGTGCAAGATCATCATGCCTCAACTGTACCAGTGCCCAAAGTGCACTTGAAGGATATTTACTCTATTGAAGTTCATCTCACATGTTGGACTTGTTCACATACCTGAACCAAATTTTATTATCACTTGTAGTGTAGGTAATTGATGCTTTCCATTTTAAGATGAAAAACATAAATGTTGCACCCTTTAAATGGTATTAATTAAAGGAAATTTAGTCCCAAAAGGAAATGAAACAGTGGCCCTTTAAACCTGAGAGAGGGCAAAATTATGACACAGAAAAACACACTTCCTTATATAGGCAACAAAAATACCTTTAACTATCCAATCTGAACAGTTAGAAAACACTTACTATTAACACAGTTCAGTCTTTATGTTCACTTCCTCAATAAATCAAATATTCACTATTTGCAATCTATGTGGGCCACCAGAAAAATAACTTAAAAGTCCACAATAAATATGAACAAAAACCAGTTGCAGGTCTGAACAAAGCTAGCTGGTCCACACACCGACTTGGAGGGTCTGGGAACTCGGTGACATTCACTCTCTTGCAGAGGGCTTTCACTCCTGATGGAGGTATCCAACCGTCATCCCCGTCACTCAGGTTCCTGGAAAGCAGGTCTGCATCCACGTTCTCTAGGCCTGGCCTATACCCATATATTATATTTTGAAAGGCAGCAGTGCAGGTGGGGGTCCACCGATCCCCAAACGGCTCAGATTTCTTAAAGTAGCTGGCCGTCTGACATGCTGCTTTCTTGTCACCATGTGTTGGCCATTTGTCAGGTCTGTCAGAGGTCTTACAATAGCTGAGAAATTGATGATGAATCATCTATAGTAGCCACTCCTCGTGCTCCTCTAATGTCCTACCAAACACTATTAGGTCATCGAGGTGCACCAGACACTGGAGCAGGTTCATATCATAAGGCGTTGAAACGTAGCAGGGGCTCCCGTGATGCCTTGGGACATCCGCTCAAGCTGAAAAACCCCCAAGGGACATATGAAGGCTGTTTTCTCCTCGTCTTCCATGGCCATCGGGATTTGGTAGTAGCCATTTCTTAAGTCCAACACTGAATGTATACTAAAAAACATGATAGTGTGTCATAGCCTATTTTTGAGGAAACTGTAAAGTTTCTTCTTTTAACTCTAGGATTTACTTGCTATCAACTCTGGGATGTAATTAATATCAACTTTGAGATTTATCCCGGGGTTACAATTAGAATTTTGTTAATGTGTTTTATACAAAATTAATATCCTAAATGTGAGTTATAAAGTTGAGTTTTGTTGCGATTCTGTATGTTACACTCAGAATTTGAAGTTTTCTGTTTAAGTTTGTAAAACAATGCTCTACATGTGTATTTTGTATTCAAAACCGACTAATGAACGTTTCAAAACCTGATGCTTCCAGTGTAACCCTGCATATGAATTAAGAATTTGCAATTTTGTAGGAGTATTTTTTACTCAGTTTTGTAAATACGTTTTACTCTTGGCGCTCAGACAAACAGCCAAAGCTTTAAATGACTGACACACACCGTTTAAAAGGCCGGTGCAACTTGGACTATTCCGCCCCACCCCTCTCAGCGTGGTATGTTCCATCTCCGTGATGGAGTGCATGAAGATGCTATTCAGCAGAGTTTTGTTTACTTAGTCCCAGTGACTAGTCGAGTAATAATATGGGTGCTCCTGCATTGTCTTTGCTTTGTGTATGTCCATTGAACAAAACTTCATAAGACAGCAGAACAATTAGGTGTTCTAATCCAGCAGCTTCAGGCAACTACCCTACCTGCAGACCCCAGGTCATCCAGTCTTGTAGATACTGATCAGCAGTATTCAAGCCTGAAACAGCAGCCCATTAAAATCAAGTCAAGCTTCCCCCCGCAATCCTGGGAACAAAGCTGCTCGACCAGCAACCAGCGACCCAAAACCCGTAAAGAATCATCTGAGCTGTTCCTCAGTGACTCGTCTAGGAGTGAGGGTCCTGAGGATAGCCATGACAGCTTAGCATTGCACAGACTTCAAGCTTCACACTCAAATGAGTATGATGATACACCAAGGAAACAGGACAAGCTACGCAAGTACCATCACTCCAGTTACTGAACGCCAAGCACAGTAGTTGGACAGTTCTCCTCATCAGCTCTGATCATCCTCATCTGATCACACCAGTTGAGCCAGTACACTTGGGACCCCTGGGTGGCCCTGCGGCTGTAAAGACCTGTCTTGGTTGGACCCTTCAGGGACCAGTACAGGGAATGAGGCAGTATCTGACACAGCAGCAGTGTTTATTTATGTCCTCTCCGTCACCACCAGTAGACATCTACAGCCATGTGGAAAAACTGTGGCAAATAGATGTTCTGCCCTGGCAAAGTGAAAAGACCTGAACCCATTCACTGCAAGACAGAGCTGCTTTGGCCCTTCTGGAGGGTAAAACAGTAAGGGTGCAGATAGACGGTGTCTACAGACATGCCACCCTCCTTTTGCGTGTTCCACACATGCCTCCACTCAAGGCACCAAAGGAGGCAGTCCTTCCACAGCTCAGAGAAAAGCTACAGAGAAAAGCCTTGCAAGAGACCCAGAGAAAGCAGCATCTTGTCGGGCTGAAGTTCAGAAACTGATCACTGCAGGCTATGTCATGATGTTGGAACCAGATGAGGAAGATACTGCAACCTGTTGGTATATGCCTCATCATATGGTGACACACAATAAGAAGAACCAGGTGGTTTTCAATTGCTCCTTCGAGTTCAGAGGTGAGGGCCTAAACAGGCTCCTACTTCCTGGACCCACTCTTAGTCCATCCCTGCTAGCAATGCTGCTGAGGTTTCGAGAGCATGCTGTAACCATCAACAGTGGCATTGCAGCATGTTTCATTAATTCAGACTGCTTCCAGATGACCAGCCCCTTCTCGGGTTCTTGTGGAGAGACGTGAAGCATGAGGAGCCACCGAGCACTTACGAGTGGAGGGTGCTTCCATTTGGTACCACATGTTCCCCCTGTTGTGCCACCTTTGCCCTGCAAAAACATATCTGCGATCACAGCAGCAAGTGTGAGGATATCAGAGAAGATGTGCTGAAGTCATTCTACGTTGACAACTGTGTAAAAAGCCTGACATCAGAAAATGAGGCCAGAGCTCTTGTAGACAAGCTGCAGAATGCAGAATATTGGCCAGTGGGGGCTTCAAACTGAAACAGTGGGTGAGCAACAAGCCTTCTGTTATTTCCCACCTCCCACCAGATATCAAATCTGATGCAGTGCAGAGTTGTGGATAGCACAAGATGAGCCAAATGCATGCGAATCAGCACTTGGACTCCGTTGGCATTTATTGTTAGACACGCTGTCTTACAAGCAGCGTCTGCTTGTGCACCCAGCCATTACCCTCCACACTATATACCAGGTTCTCGCCAATCAATACGACCCCCTGGGGTTTATCGTGGCTTATACCACTTGAGCCAAGGTGGTGGTGCATCAACTGTGGGATAAGAAGGGGGACTGGAATGAGCCATCACTCCCAGAAGATCTCCTCCATGCCTGGCATGAGCGGGAGACTGAGCTGCCTGCTCTGCAGAACATTGTCTTAGGTGCTACAGCAGTGAGTGTGAGGGAATTTTCTATCACAGGCCTTCTGTACAGTTAGGTGCCCAAAGGTCTCAAGGTTGGACAACACAGAGACCTCAGACAGAGACACATTAACATAATATTTGGAGGCCATTCTAGCAGACAGCAGATAGGAATTTTCTCCCTCTGTTCTTACCACAGAGGTAGCCAGGTCTTATAGATAAACTGTACAGATAGATACCAGACCAATTCAAGGAGGAATACTCAAGGTCGCTTTTTAAAGGAATTAGGTCAAAAGTGTCCTCAGTTAGAGGGTTGGATGTCAGGGCATACGTAGGTATGGTAGGAGCTATTGTTTGGTTTTGACTATCCAATAGAGTACCACAAATGTAGAATGTGAGTAAAGAATATCCATAATAGGGAATAGTTCAAGGAGTAGAAAAGAAAACATGTGGGGTATTAATACACCCCATTAGAAGGGACATCTTCAGAATTTGGTGTGGCACTACCTTTGGTCCACTTGTGGACATTGTGTTGCTCATCAACTTCTCCTTGATGCATCAAGCTTGCAATAAATACTTCTGTATAACACATCTGAAGTCTCCTGGTGAACTCCTTCCTTCAGCTCACAAGAATTTCCACCACAGTGAGAGGATGGATTCTGACTGCAGAACGAGGTGTACATATTTTGTGATACTTCAGAACAAGCTTATGGTTCTGTGGTGTACCTTAGGATAGAAAATGCCAAAGGCCAGGTTGAAGCAGCCTTTCTCACTGTCAGATCCTGTGTTGCCCCAAGGAGGCAACAGTTTGTCCCCCACCTTGAACAGTGTGTGGCACTAACAGGAACACAGATGGCTAAGATGTTAAAGGAAGAGCTTACTCTTCCCATCCACCAAATCACATTATGGACTGATTCAACTACTGTACTTTCCTGGCTGCACTCAGGCTCCTGCACATTCAGAGTATTTGTCCGAACACGGATCGCAGAGATCCAGGACCTTACTGCGAGAGTCATGGCGATATGTGGATTCTGCAAATAACCCCGCTGATGATATAACCCATGGAAATACGCTTTCAGGAGTTACATGCCCCCTCTGGCTGGTTTCAAGGCCCAGTCTTTCTACAGAAGAAGCCAGACCAGTGGCCTCAACTGCAGCAGGTCCCATCCATCACTATAGACTGTGAGGAAATGAAGAAAGCTACTTTCTGTGGACTTACTGCTACATTGGCCACTCAAGTCATTCCCGATGCTGATCAGTTCCAGACCTAGAGCCAGCTGGTTGCTGCCACTGCTCAGTCCCTGCAGGGGACAGCTAACACTTTGCTCGCTGCTGACAAACACAAAGAGCCAGAAAATCTTCTGCTCCAGTGAGTGCAACAGGAGTGTTTCCCAAATGATTATCCTCAGCTTATGGTCAGGAACCCCTTTCAGGCACCAGTCCCCTCATCACTCTTGCCCCAAGAGTTTGATAATTCATCAGAGTCGGAGGACGGCTGTGGCACACCACTGTTATGAGTGCTGAGACTCTACACCCGATTGTTCTCAACCCAAAGCATAAGATCACACAGCTCCTCATCCAACACTATGATGACCAACTCCATCATCCAGGTATTGAACAAGTGTTTGCAGAATTGAGGAGGAAATACTGGACTTTCAGAGGAAGAGAAGCTGTTCAACATTTTTAGCCCTGAATGCAGGAAGTGGCGTGGGAAGCCGCAGATCCCTCGCATCGCTGATCTTCCCCCAGCCAGGTTACACCTCTATAAGCCTGCCTTTTATTCAACAGGGGTTGACTGTTTTGGTCCCTACACCATAAAGATTGGTTGAAGAATGGAGACAAGGTGGGGGATCATCTTCAGGAAATCCTCAAGGCGCTCATGGTGTGTGTGTTTTTCTGATAGGAGCTACCGTTAGGTCAGCAGAAGCCCAAACGTGAGACCAGCGCAGAGGCAGAAAATGGCTCTTTTTCTCTCTCTGAGTGCATGTGTGCCTGAGTGCTGAGAGCGGGCGTGTGTGTGCGTGCGCAGCTGTGTCTCATAGAGTATGATTGGGAGGGCCTCTCAAGTTGCCGTGGCAACCTCTGAGGCTCAGTACCTCTGTGAGCACTCCTCTCTCGCGCTCCCACACACACAGACAGACATAATGGGCATATAATGTAATGTATGTGTACGCAGTCGGGCAGTAGACCCCGTGGCCCTTTCAAAATTTCCCCAGGGGAAATTGTCTAGTATTGCCACTATTAGAGGAGAGCAACACCCTACAAATTGAAGACCCTGATGATGACCCCATCCACCTGCCAGCTATGCAGGACGGCAGAGCAGTCAGAGACACCATATGCCATAGTCACTTCAGAGAGAGTCACCATCACCACCAGCACCACCACCACAGCAGTCAAATAAAGACACAATACACACTTCATTTGGTCTTCTTTATTTCCTACAAATACAAGAGCTAGTTTAGTTAATGTTCCAATACTTAACATAATTAACATAATTCACCTGTGACCATGCACCCACCTCTAATTTGTGCTCCAGTATTTCAATTTCTAGATCTGCCCTCCTAATCTGGCGGTCCACGTATTGCATTTCTTTGTTGGTTTTTTGGATTTTTCTTCAGCAGGTGAATTTTATAAATCTCTTTTACTGGTAACTGGGAATACATAAGGAGGGCATTAAATTATACAGTTGCGCATGAATTCCACAGAATGACCCTCTGGTGTTTACTGAACATCCATCTCACTGTGTCAATCTGTGCAGTGGAAGTTGAGGGACTCTCCTGCTGCTGCCCAGCCATGCCCTGTTAAAAAGGATGAGAATGTGTTAATACTTCAGTGCAGGCTAAATGTCACACTCTATATTTCACCAGAATGTTAACAAATGTAAATGGGAAGAGAACTATCAGTAACATATCAAGATGTTACCTCTATAGGCCTTTCTGGATCCCCCTCTGTTAAGGCAGCAGACACAGTTTCTTTGTGCTCTTCATCCTAGATGAGTGATATGTTTCAGTATACTTAAACTACCATTTGGCAAAATCTTTGGAGTATTGCCTACTTACAGTTACAAGATCTGCTGTGGCGTGACGGGGCTCCACCAAGCAGATAGCACCATCAGAATCTGTTGGGACAAAAGAAAAAAAAAAAGACATGAAAGGGAAATAAATATTTTTATGAATAGGCTTAAAAAAGATATATAAGCCTAGGCACATTACATTGTATAAAGGCACTTGTGTCTTGGGGGGTGAGCTCTGAAGATGAGCTCCCTCCAGGGATTCCCTCAGCCACTGGCCTTCCTAAATTCTGGCTTAGGACCAGCTCTTCTGTCTCCATTAGAGGTGGCAGTGCTGGGCCGCCACCCATTTTACGGGCATCTGCCTTCTTTCTGTTGGCTGAGCAGAAGTCTGTGTTAGTTTAAATAGGCTTAATTATTTAACAGAATAATGTATAGATGAGAAGACATTTATGTGTGTGACAACAGCATTATGTTGGGGATAAAACAACTGCATAGTCAAACAGCCACTAATATTTACTTTACAATGTAAAACATGATCAAAATGAGGTACCCCCGTTAAATTATGCTGAGGTCTTACCTGTTTCAACAATGTTCTTATATTTCATCTTAAGCTGCTGCCAAGTGCGCTTCTCCCCCACAGGATTGTACCTACATGAAATAAATCAATGAGCTACCATTCAAGCAGTTTTTCCCTGTAATATTATTGTGATTGCAAAGGACTACATTTAAACTTATGCATTGACCCGAGCAGCAATGTTCTCCCCGCCATCTCCCTCTCTTTTGCAGCTGCAGCGGTGTTGCACTTTTTACTAAAAACATGTTCAAATTTGCCGTATAAGCGCATTAAGATTTCGAGTTCTAGTGGGGTAAAAAACGTAGCCCTCCTCTTCCCTGTTGCCATGGTGACTCGTCGTGCTGGTAGAAATTGAGGGCATCCATCCTTTCTTCCGATGTGGCAGACCTCGACCCCGTCACCCCCAACATCCTGCTGATGGGGCAGCCTGATGCCTCCCTGCCCCAAGAGGTGTACCCAGAGTCAGAGCTCCTCAGTAAATGACGATGGCACCACAGCCAACTGTTGGCAGTTGACACTTCTGGAGGAGTTTCATCTGACTCTATTTACCTGATCTCCAGGCATGACACAAGTGGTGTTAAAAAGGCCGGTGCAACTTTGACTGTTCCACCCCACCCCTCTCAAGGTGGTATGTTCCATCTCTGTGACAGAGTGCCTGAAGATGCTATTCAGCGGAGTTTGGTTTACTTAGCCCCAGCAACTAGTTGAGTTATAATATGGGTGTTCCTGTATTGTCTTTGCTTTGTATGCGTCCATTGAACTAAACCACACACACGCATATACCCAAACACATGCATACACCCTGTTATTACTGTTTGGAAATAAAGTTGTCTTCACTGGAACCCCTGGACTACTGGACTGATTTAACCAGTCACTTCTTGTGCTGTGCAGTGCCAAGAATATGGCAATACGATATTTATCACAATACAGGGGTCACAATTCAATATATTGTGATATATTGCAATACTGTAAACAGGGCGACATATTGCGATTTTTAAAAATGTAATTTTAGGAAATCTTGTGCAAAAAAAAAAACAAAACATCACCACATGCATAAATCTTTTTAAACCGTTTTTATGAAATTGGAATAGTGCATTACCATCATCCATGGCTGTAACATCCAACATAACATTTTATCAGATGCACTACTTTTTGTGCAATCTGAGCAAAGGAATTAACATTTGCCTGAACATTTACCTTATCAGGTAATTAAGATTGTATACTAGTCCTTGTAACATCCATCAATATAACACTATTAACAGCAAATGAGGTAATATCTGCCCATATTAGTAAGAAATAATGCTTGCAGGATTCCTTTAGAATACAATAAACAAATGTAAACAAGAAGATCATCTGATCATTTTAACTATGATTTCACGTTATTTCACTCTGTATGTATATCGGTGCTTATTTTTTAATGTCAACTAAAAGTGCTTGCAGGATTCCAGAAGAAAAAATTTAATGTTGACACAATCATCAGGTCCAATTAACCTGGATATCACTTCTTTCAAGTTTTTATGTATGCCTGTGCTTATTTTTTAATATCAAGGTTTTTGTGGAGGAGGAAAAGCTGGTCAACATGTTCAGCTTTCAGGGCACTTCTCTGTGTGTTTACTGTGTCTCCTGCGGAAGAGAAAACTCTCTCCGCTGAGATGCTTGTGCCAGGAATGCACAGAAAACACTTTGCTGCTCTGGATAGCTGAGCGTACTCTTGTTTGTGTTCTCTCCACCAAATGAGAGGATTTTGTGGGAGTGGCAGAGGTGGTTCTCCACTAAACCTCTTAACCTCAGCTGCAGCAGCATCATGTGCAGACTTTGGTGCAGCATTGTCTTTGGCAGAGGCAAACGTAGCTCCAAGCAAGTCAGTCAATGCACATGAACTCCTTGGTCTCTTCGTGGGGGGCCGGGGTGGGATCAAACTCCTCTGACTGGTCCTCTGGCTGGTCAGTCTTCTCCACCAGAATGTCTGCTGCCTCCTGCTGAAAAACATCACAGCAACAAACAGAACAAGTATTAATTTTACAGTACATTTGGATTAACTACCACAACATAATCTGAGCCCAAATTCACCCTGCACATTTCTATTTTTATACACAACTATCCAAGTCCAAGTGTTAAAACTGAATCTTTCATTTGTATTTCTTTACTCACATACATACAGTTGTAACCATTAATGCAGCTAATAAAAACAGATTCCCTATTTTTTAGATTCTATTTTAATTTATTTACTTACATTCTGTTGCTTCTGTATGGCAGCCACCACAGCATCAGTCAGTTTGGAGTAGGTCTCTTTGGCCTCTGCGTCAGCGAGAAAGGGTAGGTCCTTGAACCTATCGAGAGTCGATGCCATGAGCAGTGTCTCCTTCTCATTGGCATATCTCTTCCCCAGATCTTGTGCTATCGCAGCCTTAATGTCCTTCACTGTCTGGGAATCATCCAGGCTGTCTTCTGTGGCCATGACAAGCTTGGCATGAAGAGGTGTAATGATGGAAAGAGTGGGTATGCTCTCCTCTGACATCACTAAGGTGGCATCCTTCATTGGCTTGAGTGCCTTGAGCACTTCCTCTGCACATGTGATATCAGTATCACTCAGTATGATGTGGTCCTTTTCATTCTTTCTGACTTCTGGTGAAAGGAGTGCTGCATAGATGGCTGGTTGTTGTTCTATGAAACTATCTATCATGTCATAAGAACTGTTCCATCTTGTGACAACGTCTGTGATCAGTCTGTGTTTTGGTAGCTGGAGCAGGTCTTGTTTGTGCTTTAGCTGGTTGCTTGCTATAGTGCTACACCTGAAAAAGGTTGTGACACACCTGATCCTGCCGAGTAGTTGAACCACTGTTGGTACTTTCAGTGCTTTCTGTGAGGCGAGATTCAGGCTGTGTGCAAAACATCAGACATGAGTCATGCCTGCAAGTCCAGCCGCTACAGTCATATTTGATGCAATGTCTGTGACAATCACTGGATCTTTAGCGTCCAATCCCCATTCAGCAACGGCCTCCTTTAACAGCTTTGCCATGTTCTCTCCTGTGTGACTGCCATGCATTGCTCATGTTTGTAACACATGTGAGTCCAGCTTCCAATCATCCATTAAGTGATGTGCTGTGATCATTACGTACGATTCAGTGCCCTCAATGTCCACGCGTCACACGTCAAAGCGACTCTCTCGGCTGAGCTAAGAGAGTCCACCACCTTTGTTTTTACCTCATTGTACAACCTGGGAACAGCAATGTCAGTGATGTGTTGTCTGGAGGGTATGGTGTTGTGATGTGACTTGAGATTCACCAGCTAGTGACATCAGGAGCAAGGACTCCGTAATGACAAACAGTAAAAAGACTGGCAGATGCAGCTTGGGGGTGGTTGCAGCAACACATACGGTGGCACAGCACTCTGTTAGGAGGGGGGGTGTCGTTCGCAGTGATTTAGAGCTGCCGGCGATGAAGATGGGTAGCTAGGGGGGTAAACCGTGTGTATGCTAGGAGGGGAGGCTGGGCACCTCCTGTAGCCAGGCCAGGGGTTATTATAAAGAGTGCAGGGCTGCCACTACTCCTGGTGTGACTTCGCTGCTGCCTGTTGCAACACCAACATTGCCGCCAGCCGGTTCCTGTTCTCGCCGTCCAGCGAAGCCGTTTCCCCGGGGAGTTGGACGGCGACACGAGCTCAGACCCCAGGGGAGGGTCTTGCCGAGTAGGCGAGTTAAGTACATTTTAAGAACATTATAAATCTTTTGTATATGGTACCTAACATTTTAATAGTGTGGAGTGGGAGAGTTGCTGTGGGGGAGTGACAAGCCTACGGGTGGGATGCTGTATGGTCCTCATTTTTAAGGTTCCTCCAGTCCGAGGGTGTTGGCGTGCCTGGGTGGTGTTGCCTTATGCTAAAAGGTTAGTCGTGTGTGCAGTGGTCCTTCAACTTAGCGTGCCATGTTCACAGGTGTGCCTTGAAGCTAGTGGCAGTGGTCCTTCAACGTAGCGTGCTGTGTTCGCAGGTATGCCTTGAAGCTAGTGAGACTAGCCTTGTGTGCAGTGGTTTTCTCAACTTGCGTGCTGTGATTAAATAGCGTGCCTTAAGGGTGTGTGCGTGTGATGCAGCCTTAAGGGAGTCTAGCGTGTTCCCCCCGTGACCTTCATTTTACCTGGCTACAGCTCTCCACTCATTTTATGAAATATTTAAGTCTTGTTAATAAAGATTGTCTTCTTTGTACATCGCCCTCGTCTGTGTGTGTGTGTGTGTGTTCAAGGACTCTGACATTTTTTGGCAAACATTGCTAAAGACAAAACCCACATTTATTACAGTGTAATGAGGCTCCAATGTGTTGACCATACTATGGAAACCTGCATTCTCCACAACACTGAGTGGGCGCATATCTTTGCAAATAAAATTAAGTATTTAGCGAATTATTTTGGTTGCACAAGTTGAGGTCAGGTCGGCGTTAAATATGATCTAACTTGGTTGAGATTGAGTTGAGAGGGAGCCACTCGTTTAACGTTACCGCTTGCCGTTTGCTGCTCTGTTAGCTGCACATCAGAGTGGTGTCTTGCCATGTGTGATCGCAGGTTCGTGGTGTTGACTGAATATTTGACTTTCGCATGGCATATTTTGCAAACGGCATGGCTCTTATCAAATTCTGTAGTCCCTTCTTTGTTGTGGAATCCAAAATGCACCCACACTTCAGCTTTGTAGGCCGCAGGAGCTGGTCTCACCATCTCCTTCATCAGCTAACATTAGGTGAGCTAATGCCAGCAGTGTGGGCCACCGCCTTCTTCTCTCTGCTGTTGAGTTGGTGCAGAAGAGTTCATACTGCCATCTAACGGTCGGGAGTTTAAATATAACACAAAATAACCGCTGCCATGATGTAAACTATTAATTAAATATCGATACTGTGTTGTTGAATATCGATACAGTATCGTAAAACGTCATATCGTGATACTTAAGTGTATCAATATTTTCTTACACCCCTAGTCACTTCAGTGGTTGGCCGTGATATCTTGGAACCCCAGTAGAGATGAGAAGATAGTGTCAGCCCTTTGACTTTCTTTTACACACTGTTGCACTTGCAAACGTGATCAGTAAAGCTCCGACCTCATTACTGTGTAAGAGGTTATAACTATGTATCCAGCTATATCTCTACTTTAACAATGTTAACTTCCCACGTTATCCTAAGCTCGGCATCAGTTGGAAAGGAGTGAAAGCTCATGCAGGAGAACTTTGCCTTAGCCAATGAAGAGCAGAGGGGGAGAGCAAAACTCTTCATCCTATGTCCAATGTGGACCTACTCATTTGTATTCAATAAGTATTGATTAACCCCCCGATGTGTTTGTTTCTCAGGAACAGCAACAGCAAACAAAACTCCAAAACAACTGCAAGAGAAGAAGTAGAAGTGCGCCAGGCCACTAGAGGGACTCGACCTGAGAGATGGACCGGTCTTGTGGGACCAGACCCTCTTGAAAGACATGAAGAAGAAGATGAAGAAAAGAGGAAGAAGAAAAAGAAAGTTGGCTACGTTTTGGAGAGAGGAGTGAAAAGGTACATTTTCCTTTATGTATTTTTTAAACACTTGGCCGTAATCTTTTACAATGTGAAAAAAAACACATACAGAAAAACGTACCTTTTCACTCCCATCCCTTCCATCCCCCAGGTCGAGTCCCCCTTGTGGCCTGGCGCACTTCCGTTTTGTGAAGCGAATTTGCAGCGTTTCTCTTTTGCAGTTGTTCTGGGGCTTTGTGTGTTTTTTGATATTTGCAGCATTTTTCTTTCGCATTTGTTTTTGTGGGTTTGTAAGTTTTTGCTTCTGCTTCGTTTCTGTGATTGCAGCATTTTTCTCTAGCAGCGTTTTTCTGATGCATTTGTTTTATGTGTTTGTGTGTTTTTGGTGTTGCATCATTCCTGCGTTTGCAGCGTTTTGCCGTTTGCGGTGCGTTTGCCCTTGTCGGCCACGGTACCCCCGCCCCTTCCCCTCCTGCTTAGTGCGGACACGGAAGTCAGAAGCCACCACACACTAGTTGACCAATCACATGCGGCTTGAACAGAAAAAAATAGAGCAAAAACAAAGCTCCAATTGTTCACTTCAAAGAGCCGGCTCTAAGAGCCGTTTCGTTCGCGACCGACGCATCGCTGTTAGAGGGGACTGCTGTAGCTAGTTGGCAGACAGTAAACAGACATTCAGTTTGTAGAACGGAAATAGGTCACACTGCATTGTGCAAATAACGAGTTGAATCAAGTTAACGGTGATACACACAAAAACGGAAGTACATCAATTTTGTCTTTCCCAGAGTAAAATAAACAACCACTTCAATGAGTCATATATTTCTCATTACAGGAGACTCTTTCGCAAGATGCTTGTCCAAAATCGGTAATTAATTATTCTGTTGCACATTGCTTGTCAGCTTGTTGAAAACCCTATAAAGATTCGAAACGATCCTCTGTTGGGGTGCTTGAATGTAGCCAACTAAAGTCAAATTTTTAAAAGTATATCTTCATACACCAAACCATTCCTTACACCCCTTCCTCCTTTCCAGGTTTCTTTCGATGACAAAAACCAGAGGGTATTTAAAAATGTATTTTGAAAGGCATCAACGGGAAGTACGTGTTTATTATATGAAACGTACTTCCTTTTTCTTATCCAGTTGCAAGCAAACTCGTACTTCCTTTGGTTCATTTGGTCTTGAATGACTGTTATTCTAATCATTCTTGTAGTCGTAGCTCCTATTTAAAGATGAATACGGTTCTCTCAAGAGCTAACTCTTTGTTCGCCTTCTCTCTGAGCGTTATGGCCGCCTTAACTTTCGGCTGTTTCATCACGACAGCGTTCAAAGACAGAAGAGTTCCCGTGGACATCCACGTCGCTAAAGTCATGCTGTAAGATTAATCGTCGTTCAACAGCTGTTTGCTTGAAGTGCTTTCACAATGCGCAGCTCCTCTGTACGATATTATAGCTATGCAGCATTTATTACCGATGCTTTATGACCCTTAAATTTAATGAGCATTTCAAAGACTACTGGTCGGTGCTAAGTCAGGAGTGTAGATGCGACTCGTGTATGAACCCGCGTATAAAGACGCAACTTGCAGGGCCCTCTGGTAGTAGTTGGTCAAATTTCGCAGTTTGACATTTACTGTGCTTGAAACTCTCGTGCATGCACTTGAAATTATATACATGTCAGTTTTAGCAGGTTGTATCAGCCTTATACTGTAAATATAGCCCGAAATAAGACAATCAGGAAGTGCTTGTAGAGTGAGGAACACCGTTGAAGTCTTTATTGACCATCTCGCACCTGCTAATAAATACGTGACGTACATACAAGCACAGATACAAAAATCCAGCAAATATGGAAAATTGTCAGGTTCTGAGAGTTTTAACCGAATACAAAGTAACATGCTTATTCTTGTTACTTACTTTTTAATGACACATTTCTTAGGTCAGTGTAGACATGTGAAAAATAATATAAACAAAACAACTAAATTAACCTTAAGTGTATTTGGTCAAATCATGTCGACATCTATATTAAGCATGTTCTAACAATGCTTAGCCAGAAAATCTTGCAAGTGCAATGCTAAATCCATGGCATGGAAACAGATCAGGGAACAGTTAGTGTAAAACGTGCATTTTTTTTTTTCAATGCAATTTTTCAAGCAGATTCTGTCTTTCTAAGTAAATGCTTGTAACAATAAAATTGAAGCGCAAATTCTTAACCTAAAATAACTGAATTTCATGTTAACAGTTGATCTGAATGTCTGTAAATAAGTGTGTTAACTTGATAGCTGTATGTAGACATTTAGTACTTCATTGACTCACAGGCTATGACTGAATTTCAATAAACCATCCTCTGACAAAATGTAATCACAAAATTGAGGTGAAGTTGACATGAAGTTGGATTTTTGACGGACATTCACTCCTGGTTGCGTTCTTTTTCAATAGCTTCCTTGTCATGTAACTTAATGACTCAAAATTCATATCAGATAGTGTCACTACTCTGGACAAATAAGACACAACCCATTTTAAAGTCACTTTATTTACAAATGGGACAATTCCAGTTTCCTTTTTTGGCCTTTTGCAATGCTGTCTTGTTCATTTGCACACACTGGGTGTGGAATCAGCTCTCGTAGTCATCACATAGGATTTGTTGAATTTTTATATGATTGGATTCATTCATATTTTTTTTCATTATTTTTCTATCAAACACCAAGTTGTTTACATAACTGTGTCAGATGTGTTATTATTAGCCATATCCAAGTGCACTTGTTGTGTTTACATCAGAGATCAAATTGTAACTGCAGTTTCACTATAGTTTTAAAGGCTGCACACATAGCACAATTGTGCTCATCAGAGACTGAAACAAGACAATTTTGTATTTATTTATTTACAAAACATTGTAATTTAGGCATATTGTGCTTGACTCATATAAAAACGTATATACCTGATGCCTCTGAGGTTTGGAGAGCCAGCTCTCTCCTCTCTCTTCTCATGTCAGTTTTGGACATTTCAAATTTGCCAATTTTTCTATAAAATATTTATATAAAATAAGACAGGCACTAAAATACACCGTGATGGGGTGTGTCGGATTCGTCCAGTGTAGTAATAATATCCAATATGGATTTTGAGTCATTAAGTCATTAATTACATGACATGGAAGCTATTGAAAAAAACTGCGACATGGAGTGAATATCGATCGAATATCCTGTCATAAACATCAGTTTTTTTAGTTCTTGCATATCCCATATCCTTCACCCTTAATCACATGTGTAGCTTCCAAAGGAGACACTTCTTTACATTCTCAGACAGCTTTTTGCTGTCAGTCTTCCTACTGTGTTTTAAGAAAAGCTTTAGGTTGGAAGCAGGTTTTGCCTGAAATCACTCTTTCTGTGTCCCCTGTCATTACTCTTCCTTCATCCTTCCTTTCTCCTCCCTGATTAACAGGAAGAATGTTGATGACTTCACAGGACCTAAAGAGCGCAGTGATCTGGGTTTCATCACCTTTGACCTCTCAGCTGATATCCTTTAGAATACTGCTATTCAAAATGGCATGCACTGTACTGCATAGTACTTCTAAGAAGAAGAAAGAAGTCTTATTTTAGTTTCAATTCTTTCCACAGAAGCCTCTGAGAAATAGACCTGTCTCCATGTTCGACAATAGCAGTTTGATTCCTGAGTGTAGGAGCCATTTTTGTGTTTTGTTGTAAAGAACTACAAAGCGTTGCATTTTGAGTTAAGCTGACGTCATCGACACACGTCTCATTAAGGAAAGTAGGCACAGGTGCGGTGTGCTGAAGGACGCCGAGCAGAAATAGTTTTCAACCGCTCGCGCGACATCACTCGCTCGACACTCGCATGAGTTTAATGCGTTTAATCCTTATTCTTTGTTTGACGTTCTTGAACGAGTTACTTTGCATTTTGAGCAGCACCATTTTTTGATACATGCATGTGAAGTTTATTTGTCCCATTGTTTATACGAACGCACACTTGCACACATTCACTCATACATTCATTCATTAAGTCGACCTGCTGCAAACCAACCCGCACCTTCAACCAACAATTCATCCCCTGTAAGTAACCCAAGAAAATGTTTGAAAGCGCATTAGAACGCCTCTGAGACTGTGCCTAGGTGTCCTGTTTAAAAGCCTCGAAAGTGAGTTTCTGTTCTGTTGTGTCGGTGTGTTGCCATACTGCCATACTACATCATCACTGTGTGATGAGAGACAGTGGTGAGAAAGGAGTGAACTCAGCCAGCTCTGCCTCCTGCAGGGTAAAAGTGTGTTCTCTTGTTGTTCCTCAACTCTTCCTACATTTGCAGCCAATTTTTGACTGGAACGTGAAACAGCTGTTTCTCTATCTGTCAGCTGAGTATGCCACAAAGAGCAATGTAAGTCATAGACATTACACACACACTAAGGTTAGACTGACAGACAGGCCCATTATTGGCCTTTCATTAAGAAGCGTAATTATGAGCAGATCAGGTTTGTCTACCTGTGTTTGGTTATATATAGCATGTTCACTTGAGCTTTATAAATGACATTCTGTTAAAATGATCCTTTAATTCTGAGATCTCAGAGTACTCCTTCAGTTTTTGCCACCATTACCTCTAGCGCTAGATAGTGAGATATAGAGAATGTTAAAGTAATGTTGCAAGTTTTCCACAGCTAGCTGAGCAGAGTCTGCAATACAGTACATTATTGTAACATCTGTGCATGTGCATGGCAGTCAGTTAAAAATGAAATGTTATTATTTATGTAAATTGTAAAATGAACTGGACCTAAAACTGAAACATGGAAACATGCACAAGCACTTGCATTAAAACCAATAGTTCTTAAAATATGTAAAAGAATGATCACAGAAACAGAATCAGAATCAGAATCAGAAATACTTTATTGATCCCCGAGGGGAAATTGTTTTTGTTACAGGTGCTCCTTATAATAATAGAAGAGATTAATTAGAAGAGAAATATATATACATATATATATATATATGTATATACATATATATATATGTGTGTGTGTGTGTGTGTGTGTGTGTGTGGTTGGTTATAACTGTGTGTTTATTGGACTGCATTATATTGAAATGTGTTTCTAATGTTCTTCTCCACTCATGTTTGTGAATGGGATGGCAAAACATTGGCAACACTTGTTGATAGTCAATCAAAACTGACCTTAACTGTCTTTGTGAAAGTAGAATTTATGGCTGAGTGAGCTGTGGCCACCGAGTGTAAATGTCAAAATATGTAATATGTAATAGATTAATGGATATTGTCACCGACAATATCTGTGTGTGTGTGTGTGTCAGTCTCTAAACCAGGTGGTGCTGTGGGATAAGATTGTCCTTCGAGGTGAAAACACCAAACTGAACCTCAGAGACATGAAGTCCAAATACTTCTTCTTTGATGACGGGAATGGACTCAGGTTAGACATGCATGCACACAGGCAAATACACACACACATTGCATAGCTTTCAATGTATATTTCATGGCTATCTGCCTATTGGCTATTGATATTTCTTAAAGAAATTTGACTTGACAGTGTCAAGAGTGACCCAAATCTTATTGGTTTACTCTTTTGGCACCATGAATGAAAAGTACAAAATTTTGTTTCAATTTTCTGCTATTTTTTCTTATTATAGAGAAATATCGTTCCATTTACTTCACTAAATTAGTTACTATTACTTAGTTATAGTTGCTAATCACCTTTCAGATTTTACACAACCTATCATTAGTGTATAAAATGATACGTGTAGGATTCAGTGACCCAGCAGTATACAAAAAATGAGCACCACCTCGACCGGCTACAACATAAATATACTATTTGTATGTTCTTAGCTACAATAATCTGATAATATGATACACATACACATATCTTTATATATATATATATACACACACACACACACACACATAGCCTGTTCAGTGGAAGATTGCTCCTTCCCAAGTGCAGGATGAACAGACTGAAACACTCTTTTGTCCCTCATGCCATCAGACTGTACAACTCCTCACTCGGGTGAGGAGGTAACATGGGACAGAGGGTGGGAAGGGAAGGAGCACTGGGACGCTTTTTTTCTGACACTTTTTCTGTGCAATAACTAAACTAAAAGTGTGCAATATTCCATAACAACATAATTTGGCTGTGCAATAATCTTACCGGTCTACTACAGTTTACTTCATCATTGCATACATTGTTTAGCACATATTTTTCTCATATTTTTATTTTATTTTTATTGTATTTTATTACCTTTTTACCTGTATCACTTTGAGCTGCTGGAACTCCAATTTCCCCAAGGGGTCCTCCCAAAGGGATCAAAAAAAGTTCAATCTAATCTAATCTAATCTAATCTAATCTATATATATATAGCCCTCCATAAATTGTCCTCAAATCAAGTAGCAACTCTGAGGGATTCCATGCATGTCTAAATCATTTGGATAACAGTATTCCAGGTTTTAGTGTTAGCTTGCAACTGAACTAGGAGAGTATCCCATCATGGAATTGCATTCAAACAGAGTAGCCATCACATAACTGAGGGTTAGACCAATGAATCAGACTGGTAGTTTAACAGGTTGTTATGAAGTGTGTCTAAAGCTGACACAGACACCTGAACACGGGACAAAATGAAAACAAGGCATCCTCACATATATGGTCTGCATTAATAAAACTGCAGTGTTTGTGCAAAACATGACACTGGTGTTTTTCAAAGAGAGCATTTTCAGTGACCTCAAGGACCAAATGACCAAATACCAGAACAGAGTTCAAGTGTCTGATGATGTTCGAAAGACTGCTACAGACGCAAATTTTAAATTTAAGTAGGTAAATATTCTTCGCAATAGGAGGCTTTGGGTGGCCCTAAAAGCAATAGCAGTACTCCTGAATAGGGACGTTTCTCCACCATGGCAATTGATTTGGGGAGATCTCACAGTCAATGTCAGTGAATTAATGATTTAAACTCTTTATCATTTCAAAAATCACCATCGTTGTCTCTCTTCCCACTGTAAAAATTGTGCCATTCCCATATTGGAATGCACGTGGATAGTGTAAATTTTTTTGTATAGCTCTGTAGCTTCTTCTAGATAAAACAGACAAAACAAAGCAGGGTGAGGATGACTTGTGCCCTGATGTTTGATAAAGAGGAAATCTTTTAACTGACTGGATAATCCAAATTCCTGTGTAATATTGTCCTAGGATGGTTTAGGCTGGCTCGAAATCTGACAATACAATCGAGACTATTCCATTATGACAAAAATCATAATTTCGAAATTTGCTCAGTCATTATGTAGACTTAAGACTACCAAATTTAAATAGCTAATCCAGGAATTGTTGGACTGACAGGAGACAGATAAAAAAACGAAGGGCAAAACAAAGCATCTGTGGCTGACATATCCTAGTATGGGTCAGACGAGAGACGAAAAAACCCCTCATGCTTTGACCATGAGACTTCAGCAACTGGCACTTATCACATGCTCTCATGCCACAAGTCCATTTTCTCATGCAGTGAAAAATACATTTATAACTGATAAAGGCACAAAAAGAGGACAATGCCCTGCTGGCACCAGCATCCCGCCCTCTCCTTTGCACTATGCGCTGGCAGGCAGGAGTGACAGTTGAGTCACTAGGGTTATAGAATGGGGACACTCTGTTGCTCTCAAACTTTATTGCAGTTCCCAATAATAGTTTATTATTGGGACAGTATTCCTATGCAAAATCATGAATGTAATTGAGAAATTTCCCCAGATACCCTGGTTAGGTTTGGTCTCCCAATGTAAGCTATGATGTCTAGAGATTGGCAAGTATGCTGATCAAGCATATTTATTCATCATTGACCATGATTACTAACTTGAAATTATTATGACCCGACCCCTGCAGTGGGTAGTGTCAAAGAATGCCTACTCATACAATGCACCAACTTCACCGATATTTGATCTCGCTCCAAACTAAA
Source organism: Chaetodon auriga (assembly GCF_051107435.1). Taxonomy (NCBI): domain Eukaryota; kingdom Metazoa; phylum Chordata; class Actinopteri; order Chaetodontiformes; family Chaetodontidae; genus Chaetodon; species Chaetodon auriga. Next base: position 29,568,302 of record NC_135077.1, on the reverse strand, counting down.
TTTGCTCATTGTCACTCCTGCCTGTCTGGTGCAGAGAGAGAGAGGCTGCTGCCAGAGGAGCTGCTGACTCCTGCAGTTGATAGCCTACTTTTCACATACTCACACGCCACACATCCATTCTCTCACAAGGTGAAAAACTAATTTATAAATAATGAAAAATTTGAATTAATAAAAAAAAAAAAACACGGGACAGCACACAGACTGTCTAAAATGTGAACAGCCTTCTTGGCAGGGGTCTGAGAGCATTTTCTGCTTAAGTGTAGTTATCAAGTTAGCAGCGGAAGCGCAACAGCGTGGCTGGAACACCAGAGTCCGCCCAGTTGAAGTGGGATGCGGAGGGTTTGTGGCATCATCTACTACTAGACTTCTGAGGGAACTCGGATGTCACAGTCAGGCTCTCCGGAAGACAATCAGAGCACTCAAGCATAATGACCTAGACTGGGCCCAAAAAATGTCAGCATAAACAACGGGACATCAAAGCAACCTACCATGTAAAGCAGGGGCTGGAAGAGCATCTATATAAGAACTCCTGTCAGCCTCTCAGCGACAGGTTGAACTTTAGTGCAATTGAGCACAGACACATGCTGAGGTCTGATCAGCTTGCAGTAGGCCACCTTGAGGAGGGTGTATAGTGATGAAAGGCCGAAATGAAACAGTGATCATGACTGAAGATGTGCCCCATGCCCCGTTAGTCTGGAGAGCCCCATCTGTTGATTTGTTGTTGCCTACCATTCCTAATAACTCCTGTGTAAGTGCTCACCTATTGGCACAATAGGACAATTAACACCCCATCCTGTGTATTTCTGATTCATTGTGGATTTTCCATTTTTTGAGTCAATTTTTTGGGAAATTGTACAGTAATAGGCTAATTAGTCCTCGATTTTTAAAACAATTTGAATGTCCAGCCCCCGCACTTCTGCTTAATTAAAATCTGCTACCTGAGTACCCCTGTCTACACCTTCAAGGTTAATTTATTTGCCATTCTACAACACAGCATTGCACAACGAAATACAAGTTCATTTATGCTACATATGGAAAACGCAGACTTAACTCAGCCCAAGCTGAGTGAAAGTGGATAACAATACTAAAACATCATCAGTTATTTTCTCAGACAGAAAGCTCATCCAGACACACAACACATTATACCGCTGTTTACACAGGCTTCTTACACAGGAGTCAACCTCCCCGTGACATGTTAAGTGAACTTCAAGAGCAAGATTTGCAATGTCCAGCTTGTGAACATCATTATAAACTCTCTGCTAACTGTCGTGTCTGTCTTCTCTGCAGGGCTAATAAGAACATCACTCTGACATTGTCATGGAATGTTGTTCCCAACGCTGGAATCCTGCCTCTAGTGGCTGGAAGTGGACACGTCAGCCTCCCCTTTCCAGATACATATGAGACTACCAAGAGCTACTAGACAGACAGAAACATTATGTCAGTTTCAGCATATACCAGACTGATGAAACAAGAAGAGCACAGGTGCAAATGGATGACTCAAACACTTTGCACTTGTGTTACTTCATAGATGTAAAAGAATTTTTGGTTTCTAATAAAAGTTGAGATTGGAACGTGTCTTTTTAAGGATTTTTGAACAACATCAGCAAAGCTGTTGATAGAGAAAGGGTAAGTTCACACAAATCACAAAAAAACACATTCTCACTTACCTTATATGCAGACATTGTTGGTATTCAATCCCACAGTGGAGACAAGGCTCATACAGTGTTAAGGTTGGAACCCTGATAATTCCAGAATCTGCACATATTGTCTTATGTTTCAGAGGTCTAAATTAATATAGGTTTAATAATGATGTTGACACTGACACAGATGGATCTTGCCCAGTCCAATTAAGGATTGGGCATTTTCATTGGTGCAGGGGTCTGCTGAATTAACACTATCAGAGTGAATGAATTTCTGTATGTACATGGTGTATATTTTTTGGATGACTGGCTGTCCTTCACTGCGTCGTTGTGACAACCCACTCCTACAGATTTCATGCTCGACAGCAGCTGGAAGACATGTCTGAGGTGGTGCAGTTTCTGATTCAGGGTCCTGTCTAGACTACTGCAACTTGCTCCTGGCAGGTGTGCCTGCATGTGCTATCCAACCTCTGCAGCTCATCCAGAATGTAGCAGCCTAAACTCTCATGGACAGTTCTTCTGCACTCTGCACTGCCTACCAGTGGCTGCTAAAATGGTGGAACAAGCTCCCTGTTGACATCAGGCCAGCAGCTGCACAAATTCCATCCCAGTCTGAAAACAAACATTTGTGAAGATTCTCAGTCATCCAGATCATCAAATCTACTTAACCTGTTCAGATGCACCTTGGACTGTATTAAAAAGAAAAAAAAACTTCTTGAAACAGTTCAGCATATTTGGTGAAGGTGATGTACTTACATGACTGTTGCAATGGCTGAATGCACATATTGTAAATCGCTTTTCAAAAATGTTATGATCACCAGCCATGCCACTGATATGGAAAATCTCCTGGTCATGAAAAATGGAAGTGTCCTGCCACAGATGTGACCTGACATACACGTGAGAAAGTGTGAGAAACTGCAATAAAGCGTGAAATCAGCTGAAGTAGAGCATGTATTAGAAACAGACAGGAACTGTAATGGCACACCCTTGGTTCCTTGTCACAGAAGATGCAGGTACAGGCTAATGGTATGCAATGTTGAAACCACAGTCCACCATCCTGAAATCACAGTTTTAAGTTATCTAAAAAAGTCAGGTTTAAGATAGACACAGGTGCTAAGGTTAGTTGTTCCATCTCACACTACTGCAGAGAAAGCAGCCCCACAGTGTATCATACTTCATAGGTTTGTATGTAGTAAACATAATAATAATAAATCACATTTTAACACCCCTGGAAAAAAAAAACAAGTGTACAAGTAAAAAACTGGGGAATCTGAATTTGAAACACAGAATACCACAGAAACACTTGCTGTTTTCACAATTTCCCATATCTTTACGTACAAGCAGTGCTCCTCCCCGGTTATAGTAAATGGTGTTTTCACATTTAACCAATTAACATTATGTACATACTAGCAATGAAAAGATAAGAGAATGTGAACCTTTGAGAAGTCACAAAATCTTTAGAGATAATGTGCATCAAGACTTTTTAAAGAAATATTCAGACATTTTGGGAGAAAAGCTTGTTGAGAGGATTGAGTTGGTCAATTTGAATGTTGAATTTTAAATATTTAGCCAGCTTAGCACAAAAACTAGAAGTAAGGGGAAAGCGTTAGCCTAGCTCCATCAACAGTGGAAAAAAATACAACTTCCCACAAATCCTAAGAGGTCTTTATTCACATGTTGAAACTGAAGACAATGATATTTTAGGAGCTCTGGAGTGGTTTCCTTTGGGTTCTAAAGGACAGCCAGTTTGGTTTAGTGTTTCTAGCAGGACTAACTCCAGGTTCGGTGTTTTTCATGTTGTGAAGGGAAAGACAGACAAAACATTGAGCATATAAAAAAATAAATCTGACAAAGCATTTATTTTTCCCCCTTGCAGCTGTGTGTTGTAACAAGACAAGTTTGTTAGTCTATGCGCTGGATGAGCTTCTCCTCCATCATACAGTAGAGGGCGACGTGGGACAGGTCAGAGATGAAGGCGTCACAGGCTCGTCTACTGATGCTCTTACATCCTCTGAGGTCCAGCAGAGTCAAAGACGAGAGACGTTTCAGGTAGGACAGACAGCCATCTGTCAGCTCACTACAACCTAGACATACAGACAGACAGACGCAGAGATCAGGAACCGCTGTCATCCTAAATAAAACTTTGCTGTTGTGTTGTTTGTCTGTGCTCTACCAGATGGTTTATGAGGTAAAAGAAGCATGACTCTCAACCCCACCGTAAAACAGTGAGTAGAGTAAGTGAGTGTGGAGTTCCAACAAATCAAATAGAGCAATTGGTTTTCTCTGAAGCAGATTGCTCACTCACATCAATTTCAGGATTTGCATTCTCCCAGTTTATCTTTAGTTCATTTTAGATAGACTAACTGGACACCCCAGCATGTGCAACTCCAGAACTGTGTGTCAGACACAGTGGGGAGCAGTACTGGCTATAATAACTACCAACAATGAAAGTCACCGTGAGGACTGAGTACTGTGACATGTTCTTAAAAATCCATGCTTTAGTCTGGATGTGTTTTTCAGCAGTTTAATAGAAAAGCAAAAAACAAGGATGCAATTTGAACTTTATACAACTAAACATGCCACCATATTTATGAAGAGGTAAGTAATGTCAAACGAAAAAAGCAAGAGTAGCAAACAAATAATAAACAATATAAATACACATTCATGGCTCCTACACTGGGTCTCCAGAGGGGATTGTCCTGTCATCTTTTCTCTTCACGCTGTGCACTGATGACTTCAGGTATGACACAGTGACCTGGCACCTACAGAAGTTATCAAATGACTCTGCAGTTGTTGGATGCATCTGGGGGGACAATGTGTCCAGTACCAGAAGGTAGTAGACAGTTTATTATTATTATTATTGGTATTACGGCTATGTCATCTGTATAGTAGTTTGTGACTTTTGTATTTTTTTTAATCTGTTTTTTTTTTTTTTTTTACTCTTAAGTATTGCATCCTTCTTTCAAAGTGTATGTTGAGCAACTTGTACTGCAACAAAGCAGTTTTCCTGCAGGGATCAATAAGGACTTTCTGAATCTGAAGTGAGAGCATGACTATACTCAAATACCAACCTGCCAATGTGAGTTCAGTAAGGTTGTTGCGGGTGTGAGTCCCTGCCGTTGCCAGCAGGGCAATGGATGAGTCTGTTATGTCTTTGCAGTGAGCCAGGTCCAGCTTCTCGAGCTGGGGCAGGTGGCGCTGCAGCAGCCTCAGTGTGGAGTCATTAATGTCCAGACCAGACAGACGCAGCGTCACCATGTTTCTCAGTCTGCTGCGAGATGACTCTGAACCTACAGAGACAGACAGATAGAAGAAAAGGTCACCTGTGTTAGAAAGGTCAATATGGAGATTACAGGTGTGATTTTAGTGAAGTTTTCCTTTTATTCCCTTTAAAGGCAGAGCTGTCCATGTCATGATGGGCTGACAGTTTTCCTCAGGAAACTTGTTGGACAGTGACATTGGACGTTGAGGAGCCTTCTGTCATCATGTTTTCTGCATGTATTAGTGCCTAATTTGTCATAGCAATGATCCATATAATAACCACCTGCAGTTAAATGCCATGGTGCCATGGATAAAATTAAGGTATTATTTAATGTGCAGTCCAGCTTTCTCATGTTGTATTCTTAATTTCTTTACTATTTCATACTATATTATTTTACTTGCAAAAATAGTTGCTAACATGAATATTTGCCTCTTTAATCTTCATATATACACATAATCAGCATCTTGCAACGATCCATAAATAAATTAGTTGTAAATTGTTTGTTAACATGACTGTCTAATGTAACCATATCATGTCAATCATTAATCTTTATTCTGCACGCTGGCATTTATGCCATGATCAAAATAAATTTTTTTCCTGTGTGATCACATCAGGTGGTTGAAAAACAAAAAATGAAAGTGGAAAGACAAGCAAAATGTGAATAAAAGCATTTTGTGTGATTTAAGGTAGGTTTATATGGATGTGCCTTCACCAAGTAGACTGGCCAAAATACACCGATGATTGCCACGTTACAGAGCCACTGACTCCTAGCACCAGAATGGCAGTACATCACTGGAGTGGCGTCATCATACCTCATCCCCACACTGTGGCACATGACAAACCACGAAGACATGAAACTGGAAATAACCTCAGCCAGGAAATTAACACTTCGCTGACACAAAAAGAGAGCCCCACATATACAGTCACTGAGCTTTGTTTCTGCTCATTTCTGCTGTGACTAACCAGGCGGGCTGATGATCTCTTTAATCTGGGCATCTTTAATGCCTTCACACCAGCGTAGATCCAACAGCCGCAGGTAGGGCAAAGTGGGAGAGACCAGTGCTGACAGACAGGACCAGGACAGACCAGTCACCCTCAACTCCCTCAGACCTGGAGACATAGACAGTGAAACAGAACAGAGAGAGGAGGTGTAATGAGACAGGGGGGATTTGTGGGGGATGTGTGTGTGTGCGCGCGTGTGTGTGTGTGTGTGTGTGTGTGTGTGTGTGTGTGTGTGTGAATGTTTGTACCTGGGAGTCTGGTGAGCAGACAGTTGAGTTGTCTCTTGGCCAGGAGGGTCCAGGACAGGTCCAGAGAGGCAGGCTGACGTTTGATGATGCCTGCCAGGGCCTGGTTAGTGAGTGGGCTGCATCGACTCACGTCCACGTGGCCCCACAAACGCTTGTCACAGCTCCTGCACAGGACAGTGACAAAGGATTAGCCGCGTCAGAGCTCTGTTTATTGTTCACAAAAAGAAAAACAAAACAAAACCAATGTCAACTCAAAGACTTAAACACATACTGTAGGTTGAGGAGTGTTTTATTTGTAGAAAAAAAAAGTATGTGGCTTACCACTTGTACCAGGCCTTACAGACAGTCATGCAGGCCAGCAGCTCAGCTCTGTTCAGGTATCTGAACACAGACACCCAAACCTCCTTCTCCCCTCCTCTCTCATTACCCACATCTTTAAAGGATGGCAGAGACAGCAGGGATGGAGGAGACAGCGAGGAGGGTGCAACAGGAGTGACAGCCTCCTCCTCCTCCTCTGAAGAGGACACAGAGCCATCTCTAGTACCTTTGCTGCCATGGCTACCTCGCAGACGTGGCCTACAAGATGTGGTGTTTAGGTTAATGATGTCACATGCATACATAAGAAACTCATATTTGGATAAATTATTAGTCAACTGTCAAAAATAGTTCACTAACAGTGCACGTTGGTTCAAGATGTTCAGTACAGTTTCAGTTAACTATTCAGTTAAAATCAAAGTCTATTATAGCCCAATATCACAAAGCGTGCCTTAACGGACTGTACATATAATAAAAACAGCAATAAGCAGCATCAGCAAAACACAAAAAATTAAACCACTGAGATAAACTATACACAAAGCATTACAAATGGAATATTTGACATGATACATACCCTCAAAATAGTAATAAGCAGCATTAGCAAAACATATATGCAGGTGCATCTCAAAAAATACTTCAATATTTTTTTTGTCAGTCATTTCAGAAAGTCAAAACTGTATAGATTTTAGACTCATTACATGTAAACTACACTGAACATAAATATAAACGCAACACTTTTGTTTTGGCTCCCATTTTTCATGAGCTCAACTCAAAGATCTAAAACATTTTCTATATACACAAAAGACCATTTCTCAAATATTATTCACAAATCTGTCTAAATCTGTGTTAGTGAGCACTTCACCTTTGCGGAGATAATCCATCCCACCTCACAGGTGTGGCATATCAAGATGCTGACTAGACAGCATGAATATTGCACAGGTGTGCCTTAGGCTGGCCACAATAAAAAGCCACTCTGAAATGTGCAGTTTTGCTTTATTGGGGGGTTTGGGGGGTCAGAAAACCAGTCAGTATCTGGTGTGACCACCATTTGCTTCACACAGTGCAACACATCCCCTTCACAGGTTGCTGATTGTGGCCTGTGGAATGTTGGTCCACTCCTCTTCAATGGCTGTGCGAAGTTGCTGGATATTGGCAGGACCTGGAACACGCTGTCGTATACGCCGATCCACAGCATTCCAAACATGTTCAATGGGTGACATGTCTGGTGACTATGCTGGCCATACAAGAACTGGGATGTTTTCAACTTCCAGGAATTGCGTACAGATCCTTGCAACATGGGGCCGTGCATTAGCATGCTGCAACATGAGGTGATGGTCGTGGATGAATGGCACAACAATGAACCTCAGGATCTCGTCACGGTATCTCTGTGCATTCAATATGCCATCAATAAAATGCACCTGTGTTTGTTGTCCATAACATACACCTGCCCACACCATAACCCCACCGCCACCATGGGCCACTCGATCCACAACATTGACATCAGCAAACCGCTCACCCACACGACGCCACCCACGCTGTCTGCCATCTGCCCTGAACAATGAAAACCAGGATTCATCCGTGAAGAGAACACCTCTCCAATGTGCCAGACGCCAGCGAATGTGAGCATTTGCCCATTCAAGTCGGTTACGACGACGAACTTCAGTCAGGTCGAGACCCCAATGAGGACAACGAGCATGCAGATGAGCTTCCCTGAGACGGTTTCTGACAGTTTGTGCAGAAATTCTTTGGTTATACAAACTGATTGCTGCAGCAGCTGTCTGCGTGGCTGGTCTCAGACAATCTTGGAGGTAAACATGGTGGATGTGGAGGTCCTGGGCTGGTGTGGTTACACATGGTCTGCGGTTGTGAGGCCGGTTGGATGTACTGCTAAATCTTCTGAAACTCCTTTGGAGATGGCTTATGGTAGAGAAATGAACATTCAATTCACAGGCAACAGCTCTGGCGGACATTCCTGCAGTCAGCATGCCAATTGCACGCTCCCTCAAAACTTGCAACATCTGTGGCATTGTGCTGTGTGATAAAACTGAACATTTCAGAGTGGCCTTTTATTGTGGCCAGCCTAAGGCACACCTGTGCAATAATTATACTGTCTAATCAGTATCTTGATAGGCCACACCTGTGAGGTGGGATGGATAATCTTGGCAAAGGAGAAGTGCTCACTAACACAGATTTAAACAGATTTGTGAACAATATTTGAGAGAAATGGTCTTTTGTGTATATACAAAATGTTTTATATCTTTGAGTTCAGCTCATGAAAAATGGGAGCAAAAACAAAAGTGTTGCCTTTCTATTTATGTTCAGTGTAAAATGTTTCAAGCATTTGTTGATTTTAATTTTGATAATTATGGCCTACTGCTCAAAAAAATAGAAAAACATACACCGAAATATTAGAATATTCCATTTCAAGTTTGAGTAAATCACTATTTCTGCAGTATAGATACTCTGAATCTCTCAGTCAGGTTCAGTACACACTACAGCAATCATGGTGAAGACTGCTGACTTGACAGTCATTCACTGACTCAACTTTGTAAAAGTTGTAGTTTGTTTGTTGATTTAGGTTAGTGTTTTACAGTACTCAAGGCTAGATGAGACAAATGGACGCTTGATCAGTCTAGTCTCAGTCAGGTGTACGTGTGCCAGCGTTCTGTCTATGGGTCAGAAGCTCTGGCAAGAACTGACATTTTTGAGCAGTTTTAACACACCTTTTTAAACAGCAGTTCCAGTTCCTGGTTGTTTTAATCCATGTACAAAGCGCACAAAAAACTACATCTATCGAAGGGTCAGGTCTTAAGCGTTAAGTCCGCTGGTCAGACATGTCACAATTAGATTTTGTTGCAAGCAAAACCCCGGCTTGCATTTGAGTTAAGCTGACGTCATCGACGCACCTCTCATTAAGGAAAGTAGGCACAGGTGCGGGGTGCTGAAGGATGCCAAGCAGAAATAGTTTTCAACTGCTCGCTCGACACATATGAGTTTAATGCATTTAATCCTCATTCTTTGTTTGACCTTTTTTGAACAAGTTACTTTGCATTTTTGAGCAGTGCCATTTTTGATACATGACGAACGCACACATTCACTCATACATTCATTCATTCAATTGACCTGCTGCAAACCAACCCGGACCTTCAACCAACAATTCATCTCCCGTAAGTAACCCAAGAAAATGTTTGAAAGTGCATTAGAGCGCGTCTGAGACTGTGCTAGGCGTCCCGTTTAAAAGCCACAAAACCGGAGGTTGACTGGCCTCAGCCGTTTCTCTCTTCCAAGTGACCACCACCTGACCCTAATGAAGCAATGGATAAAGGAGCTATTTCGAGCTGTTTTTGTGGCAACTACACTGGGTGATTTTGATGAAGCCATAAGATATTTTCCAGCCGTGTTTGTGTCAACTAAAGGGGTTTACCAACACACTCGTGAATTTGACAGGGTGGCTAATGTTAGTGGTGTTTTACTTGCCAAAACGAAAACCCAAGACAAAAAAAAAACAAGAACCCCCACTAGGCCAAGGGCAAGAAGAAAATACTGTCAACCCCACACCTGATATGCCAGACACCATTCTGACTGGGGACTCCATAACCCAGCATGTAAGAATGGACTGAAAATCCAACTGTAATACATCTGTCAGGGAGCTAACAGAGCTGTTGCCAGTAATCTTCTCTGCATATCCAAGTAATATGAAGATTATTATCCATGCTTCATCTTTTGACATTCTCAGAAGGAAAACTGGCTCTGAGGCCCTGAAAAAAGACTTTTGCCTGCTACTAGAGAAAGTGAGTGGCAGTCACAGCATGTATTAATTCCAGTCCCCATTCCTACCTTGAGGGAAGGAATCAAACAGCTGTTGTAAAGCCCTTACAAAATAAAGCCAACGTAGATGGTAACACACTAACCAACTATAGGCCGGTAGGTCACACTCAGTCCAGAGAGCAAATGGCTAAAAAGAACCCATAACCTGTTGCTATACAGAAGTTTTGCAACCACTGATGGAGGTGAAAAACACGACTGAAACATCTATTCAGTATTAGTTGGCTGACACAGGGAAAAGGCAAGATAGAACACGTGCTTGCCCAGACTCCATGCACTATAACTGTGTGAACCAAAAGGTGAACTTCAATCAGCATTTATGAATCTGTTAATGGAGTCACCTAGACCCAAAATTTGGGTTTTCAGTGCCCCTCTACACATACAGTTTGGGTGGGAGCTGTTGATTTGCAATGACCGCGCTAGCCGTGTTAGCCGTATTAGCACTGCAGGAGGAGGTGGCTTCATGGTCAGACAGTGATGTAGAAAAAGAGGTGTTAGCTGTACCAGCAGCTCTATCGGTTCAATGACTGGAGTTGTCGTAGGGTTCAATAGTACACATGGTTATTGGAGATGATTTTTGGGGACGATTGCCAATTGGAGAATTATTTGGAGTTGGAGAAGCTGGTACAGCGGCACCGTTTGGATGATGCTGTAATTTGTTCAGCCTTGAGAGTGCAACAAAGTGGGGAAACTGGGTCATCAGTGACCTCAGCCAGAGGGGTTCAAGTGGTTTAAGACCTGAAAAGAGTTTTCTTCTCTATTGGGATTAATTCTTGAAGCAAACACCACATCATCTATAAAAAAGCTGAAGATGAAAAGAGAATGGGGGGCTCAAACTGAAGGCTTTGTCATGGCCCTCACAGTCCCCCATTCCAAACATCGATTATGTATGGACAGACCTCAAAAGACGAATGCATAAGAGACGCCCCAAGAATCTTACATAAGTAGAAGCCTTTTGCTAGGAAGAATGGTTGAAAATCCCCCAAGCAAGAAGTGAAAGACTCTTAGGTGGCTACAAAAAAATGTTTACAAGCTGTGAAACTTGCCAAAGGGGGGTGTTACTAAGTACAAGTGACAATGGAGGGTGCTTCTGGCCCCTTTCCCTTTTTTGTTATTTTGAATACTTTAAATATTTTAAAAGATGGAACTATCAAAGTAACCTTGCTTAAAATATTAAAATGTGTCATCTGTAATTTGATGCTGTTCAGAATTCAGGACATCTTTAACTTGTTTAGCTATTCACAGTGACAGAAATTTTGATGAAGGGTGCCCAAACTTTCGCTTGCATTTAGAATCACAAAAAGCATAGGAATAGAATATGTTTGGAAGGATTCCTGTAAAATAGCCTAAAACACCTATCCAAGTCATACACAAAGTAAATTGAAAGCTGTCCTTATATACATTATGTCTCTTTTATATCGTGACACTGAGGTTTTATCCCCAAGTCAGAATCACTATACGTGCTACGGGGGGGAGGGGGGGGCACATTGTAGCATTTTATGTTGGTAATGATTTAGTGGGATCTGTTAAGGTCAAAAGGATCATCACCATATATAAAATTTCATGTTGTTTTGTACAAATCTGGGTTTTTGGGTTTTGTTTAATAGCTGGGGCGGCACTGTCTCTATATGTTGCCCTGCAATCAACTGGCAACCAGTTCAGGGTGTATTCGAAAGGGATAGTCAGTATAGAAAATGTATGGATGGATGTTTGATAGCCACTGCTAAAGGCTCTATAGCCAGACTGAACAGGATTTATCAGAACCAAAGCTGTAGGTACTTTATACAACAGTTTAATCCACGGCAGAAATTTCATTCAAATCCAAATCTCCTCATTACTTCAAACATATATTCCCATTCAATTCTATCAGAGACCTTTTTGGCATTGAAAATAATACTAAATAGACATCCTCTGAAAAGAGTTTCAACCCTTAATAAAAGTCTGGTCTGCATACACAAAGGAACATCAAAACCTGAGAGAGACAGTATCTTAGCTAATATTCTAGTATCCACACGGAGAACACCACTCTTTTTTTGGGTCAGCTCTGTAGTATATTATAAAAATAAATCAGTTTGATCCATCAGAAAATGTAAGAAATCATAAGCAGTGTTGTATTCATTCTCTTCATTGGGTTTGAGATGTTGAAGGGTCATGACTAGGGCAAGGGTGTGAAAGGGCAATATAGGGTTAGGGTAGGGTTATGTCTACATGTTCAGCTAAATGAGAAGGACACCTAGAAACAAAAATAAAATCAATGTGTGATGTTGACACAGGAGAATGGGAGTTAAATACATATTGCCTTGAAAGTCGGTTGTAATATCTCCATATGCCCAAAAGATCAAGCTCCTTATTAACATTTAATAGAGCCTTGACATCTTTAAATTGACTTGTCACAGTGGGAAGTATGTCCATCACTACGCATAATGTACAGGAAAAGTAACTGTGCAGTCCATATCAGCTAGCTGACCAAGTAAGGATGCGTACAAGGCCTTATCTTGAGTATTAGGTGTATAGACATTTCCTCACAAAGTATTTTCACCATGTAGGAGCCTTTTAACTAGGATATATCTTCCTTCAGTATCTTTACAGAAAGCTTTGACAGTAAATTGAAAATTTTATGTGTTAGGTTGAACACCCCCCTCTTATTTGTTGAATGTGATGAGAAGATGAAATCCTTTTGTGCTCCTCATCATTTAAATGTGTTTCCTGTAGAAAAGCTTCTTTTTTTTTTTTTCTTTTTTTTTTAAGAGAGTTCAGGACAGATTTCCTCTTTCCTCACATTATTACAGCCCCGAACATTCCACATACTTACCTTAAATAGTCATTGACAACAAGTTGTGTTATGAATTGTGTGAGGCATTTAATTTTAGCCATAAGATGGACCAGTCTGTAGTTTCACAGAGTGAACTCTGTTGAACATAAAGATGTGTTCCAAGCAAGAACAGACCAAAAAGCTCAGAATCACTTAAAACTTAAACTTAAAAATCTAAAACAAAAGAAAATCTAACCTTGCCCTGTTGTACTTTATGTCCGTAAAAAGTTAAGCTATAGGGGATCAAAAACAAATGGATATAAACTTCCTTTACTGGATTGCCACGATGAGAATGCACAGTGCTAAAGCAGCCTATTAATCTGCACTAATAGAGGAAGATAAGGACAATCCCAGGTTTATCCAGCACTGTAGCCAGACTGACAGAGAGCTATAATTCTGTTGAGCCATGTGTTCCTTCAGCTCTGAACAGTAATTCCTTCATGACCTTCTTTAATGATAAAATTCTCACTATTAGAGACGGAATTCATCACCTCCTGAGTCAACGTGCTGATTTATCTTCAAACACAGAAACCAGAGAAATTGTTATTAAACCTGTCGTAGTTTTACACTGTTTTTCACCTGTTGACCTTCACCAACTAATTTCAATAATTTCCTCATCGAAATCATCAACCTGTATTCTAGACCCTATCCCAACTAAGTTGTTTAAAGAGCTGCTTTTACTTAATCGATGTGATCAATCTGTCTTTATCAAAAGGCTACGTACCTCAGTCCTCTAAAGTGGGATGGAATTGCATTACGCTGGTTTAAATAATACCTTTCAGATTACTCTCAGTTTGTACATGTTAAGGAGGACTCCTCTGTGCTCGCTAAAGTCAGCTTACGGAGTTCTGTGCTTGGACTAATTCTATTCACCTTACATATGCTTCCTTTAGAGTAAATTATCAGGAAACACTCAATTCATTTTTATTGCTATGCAGATGATACCCAACTACATTCAATGAAGCCAGATGAAACCAATCAGTTAACTAGACGCCAAGCGTGTCTTCAGGACATAAAGACCTGGATGACCTGCAATTTTCTGATGCTAAACACCTTAGAAACTCACTTTCTGATGATATAGCAGTTATGGATGGCATAGTACTGGCCTCCAGCACCACTGTAAAGAATCTGGGAGTAATCTTTGATCAGGACATGTCCCTCCACTCCCATGTAAAACAAATTTATCATCAGGCACATCCTGTCTCAAAACAAAGGCTTAAAACTTTCCTTTTTGATTTTTTGTGTTGCATCTCCCTGGTGTTCACCTTTTCTGATTGAACCGTGTAACAGAGCTTTCAGGGAAAACCATGGGAGCCAGAATCTGCTTCTACATTAATGAAGGTTGGTGTATTGATGTCACAGTGTTGAATAAATCATGCAACCCTCACCTATGGACCATATTCATAAACTGTACACTCTTTTATTCACCACAAGTGTTCTCGTTTATTCTGGTTGGTGTGTACACCCGACCTCAGGCCTGCCTTAGTGAGGCGTTACGACACCTGGTTGACCAGATTCTCAGGCACGAATTGCCAAAAATACAGACAGCACATTAAGTGTCTCACAAGTCACAGTAATTAGACATTAGACAACTGCTAGACAACATTAAGGGAAACATATCACTCTGTCTCTTGAGCAGCCGTCGTCAGTGTAGAGAAAACAGCAGGACATTACCAACTACAAGAAACCATCCCTACACACAGCTGGGAACAACTAGACAACAACCTGAATACATTCTACTGCAAGTTTGATAGGCCCACATCAACACCCCCGCACCACTCTCACCGCTCCCCACTCCACCAATGCTCAAGATCTGTGAACAAGATGTGGATCACCTTTTCAGGAGGCAGATGACGTGTGCCCCTCCTGTCCGAAAGTTTGTACTTACCAAACACCCATCTTCACACAGATTTTCAATAAATCACTGGAGCTGTGTGAAGTTCCCTCATAGTTCAAAAGCTCAGTCATAACAGTTCTAAAAAAAAATCTTCCATCTCTGGCTTTAATGACTACAGGTCAGTCACCCTGATGTCTGTGGTCATGAAATCATTTGAGAGACTTCAGTTCTGCATTTAACAAGACCATCCCAGAAATCCTCCACTTAAAACTCACCCCGCTCACTGTGCCAGCCTCCCCTCTACCTGTCAGTGGATAACAAGCTTCCTGACTGACAGGAAGCAGCAGGTGAAGTCACGTCCAGCAACCGGACCATCAGCACTGGAGCCCCCAGGGATGTGTGCTCTCTCCCCTGTTCTTCTCCCTCTACATCAATGACTGCACCTTGGGAGAGCAGTCTGTTAAATTCCTGAAGTTTGCAGATGACTCAATGGTCATCAACATCATCTGAGATGGTGATGGGTCTGCATACAGATGGGAGGTCGAACAGCTGGCCCTCTGGTGCAGTCAGAACAACCTAAAGCTGAACACACTCAAAATTGTTGAGATGACAGTGGACTTCTGGAGAAGCCCCTCAACACCACCCCCGTCAGCATCCACTAGAAAATTGTTTCCACTGTGGAAACCTTCACGTTTCTGGGATCCAACATCTCCCAGGACCAAAGGTAGACTTCAAACATAGCCTAAATCTTCAAGAAGGCGCAACTGAGGATGTACTTCCTGGTTCAGCTCAGGACGCTCAACCTAGCTCAACAGCTGCTGATCTAGTTCTACACAGGGATAATCCAGTGTCTTCCATGCATATCCATCATCATCTGGTTTGGGTCTGCCACCAAACAGGACCAGAACAGACTGCAACAAACTAGAAGGACTGCTGAGAAAATCAGTGGTGCTAACCTAGCTTTTATTCAGGCGAAAAAGTTGTCTAGTGACAGTATAGGTATAATATACACCCTAGGTGGCTTTTCACAGGTAGGAAAGATGTTAAGTGAAGTTTAGATCAATTTCTACGTCTGGTTGGCACATCACATGATCCCGTAATTTGCTTTCTGCCAGGTTCATATTATGTAACAAATCAAAAATATCAGACATCCGAGGAGAGAGTGCAAGAGCAGAGACACAACACTTTTAAGTGTGTGTTTATTAATCTGAAAGAATTAAACCCAACTAAGCTCAGTCCAGGGTTGTTAAAAGCAAAAGAGGACTACAGGACCTCAGGGGTGCCTGAACTTTTCATGCCAGGGGCCACATGGATAAAACAGTACATAGTTATTGCCCACGAGCCTTTTCATTTAAGAGACTACCATAATGGGTTAGTTTTAAGCATCATGTCATCATGTCTACTGTGTATGACTTGGAGCAGGTATGGAAGCTACACTTGTGTAATGCATCAACTACCTGTGCCTTGACGGTATAATATTTAAAAATCCAAGTATGATATATCAGCTACTATTTGATTTTTAAATGGTAAATGGAGTGCATTTATATAGCACCTTTGTAGTCTACCAATCACTCAGCTTTATAACACCGCCACATTCACACCATGAGCTCAAACATACTGTATCTTTGGCCTATCTGTACTGCAGTTTCTTGTTATTTATTGGGTGACATACTGTATACATCATGATACATCTGTACTAAGATTAACCAGTGAAATGTTTCTATTTTTTGTACTCTAAATTGGAGAAACACTGACATATTTACTAAAGCTCTCCTATGTATCAAAAACATATCAACAGGGATAATAAAGACACAGAACTGGACATACTGAACCTGTCATTTCTGTGCAATGATATATCCCCAAATAATACTTTTTCATGTTAATTATCATGTTATGCAGCAGTCTGGCAATTACTATCATCTAGATCAGTGTTTCAACTGGTGGGTTGCGGGCCTTTGCCGTGAAATAAATCATGTGCTTTTATTTTGAAAAGGATTTTTATGCAGCAGACGCTGTCTTTTTTCCTCGATTTGAGTCACGGCTTGTCATTAAGGGGTGATGGTGGGTTTTGGGCTGTTTTGGTGTCAAATGCTTTGGTGTTAAAGTAAATGTATATGGGACTTACAGTCATGTTTTGTCTAAATAATGCATGGTGTCTCAAACTGCTCTAGGCTTAATTTTAAATAAACATTTTATATCATGAGTAGTAGTAGTAGCAGTAGTAGAAGTAGTAGCAGTAGTAGTAGTAGTTGTGGACTAAACCGAATTTGATCATGTGTTTAGCTCTACCTGCCAGGTCCTCTTGGGGCAACGTTGTCAGCAGTTGTATCAGCGCTTTTGAGTCGTGAAGGTTTGGACAGAGCTGTCTTCCTCTGGATGAAACCCTGTTGACCACCAGCAACCACTGCAGCTGTCCTTGGGCCCATAGCTGCTTCTAGCTTTGGAACTATGGAGCCTAAGCAGCGATAACATGTTTGCTGAAGTTAAACTCATTCATTTTTACTTTACAGTACAGTTATGTGAGCATATACTATACTTTATATGTTATCTTTATTTTTAAATTTAAATTTATTACACTGTAAGGACTGGGATTTGAAGTCTTACCAGATTGTCTCTTGGCCTTGTGGGGGCGCTGAAGAGTGACAGTCAGATAGGAACCACTCAACAGGTCATCATTCAGATCAGACACCAGGAGTACAGGGGGTTCTGGGTCTGAATCCCACCGCCCTTCCTCCTCCACTTCCTCTTCCTCCTCTTCATCTTCGAGTGTGTCCATCTCCTCCTCCTCAGGGTCAAACTCCTGCCCCTCACTGTCCTCATCTTCATCCTCATCGGTCCTGTGCCTCCTCTTACGCCGACAATGTCTTCGTTCTTTGCCTCTATCTTCACTGTCCTCCTCCTCTTCTTCCTCTTCTTCATCATCATCATCGTCGTCATCTGACTCCTCGGACTCATCTCCTCTTCGCTGCATCCTCGAACCTCCCCGCAGCCTTACCCCTCGTACCCTCCGTCCACCGTCCCTCATGCCCATCCCTCGCTTTAGCTTGAGGACAGAGGAGGAGCCAGGAGTCATGAGCCCTCCTCTGCTTCCTCTGTGGGCCGAGCCTCCTCTAATCAGGCCTCTCCTGTTGGCACCAAACCCCCTTCTAGAAGAGTGCCCCCCTCCTCGAACATGGAGCACCATCTTTCTTCTCTGAGAGGCTAAGGAGATGGGTGGATGGGACAGACGATAAGGTCAGAATTAAGTGATCACAGTCACAACTAGATGTCTGTATGTCAAACTTTTTTTTTTTGGAAGAAACATTCTTTTCTGATATAATTAGTAACAAAATGAATATCAATGGGAGGCAGTGAACAGTGAAAAGGTGCTTCAGGTTCACCTTTTATCACAAACAAACCTTCATCATCATCATCACTGGCAGAGTCATCTCCATCACGGCTGTGTCTCTGTCGTCGGAAAATCTTAGCCATACGAGCATCCAGCAGGGAGGAAGATTTCCGCTTCTGGACATGCAGGGAAAGATGGAGGGAAGGACAGAAACGCAAAAGGAAGTTGCTAAAGACATTAAATTAATTAACTACATTAACCAATTTAATTGACCTTAATTTAAAACGAGTCCCCACAATAAATACTTACCACCGGTAGGCCTTCACCTTTGTCTCCTTTAGACTGCTGGAGGGAGAGAAAAAAAATATCAGAGCTCATGTTCTGACACTTTGGACTTGCACTAATAAAGTTTCTGAATGATTATAGTAGATTTTGGATCAAAGTCATTATGTTGTGCTGATGTTCAATATCTAATGCTGATAACCCACAACAAACCGAAGGGGAAAAAAAGGTGGTTTGCCACAATCATGGAACACTATACAGTTGAAAACCGGAGCAAAACACTTTTGATTGTAAATAAATCAGTGGCTCTCAAACACACAATTTTTACCAGTCATTAACGATAAGGGAAGCAACTGGTCATATTTTATGTAACTTTGTCATAGGAATAAATAGCTTTTAAGAGGGCAGTTCAGAAAAGTTGCACAGCTTGAGCATATAACAGAGCTACAGTGGAATAATGAGGAGAACATTCCCATAATTCCTGTTAATGATATTTCAACATGTTGTGTGGGACACAAAAATGGCAATGGTGTGTCTTCAACATGTGAAACAAGCAATAGTGATGAGATCAGTATTCAATTTTGGGGAATTTTTACTTAGGGACATTGCTTTGGTCAGTGGAAAGTCTCTAATGTCTATACTAAATATTTAGGACTCACTCCAGCTGTGACCAAGGACCAGAAATCCGTCCACAACTTTCTCCATTTTGCATTGGGAACAGCAGGTAAACAGAATGCAGGGCATGTGTTATACTGTGGCCACATGGCCAATAACGTGGATGCCCCAAGGTGTGGTCGTAATGCCCCTTCTACCACACAGCCAGTTTGTCATGCCCTGTCTTGAACTGGCCATTGTGCCCTTGATAGAATGGTGTGGTTTTCCTCATTGAAAACCACATGCACAACTACATACTTGACACTTCTGTATACGGCACTCAGTAATATTCAATTTCCAGTGATATTAATAGGCATGCATCAGTAGCACATCGTGTAGCACAGGGAGCTATTTGTTTACTTCAAATATGTATTTTCTTTTAACGTTTTGTCACCACCACAGAAACTAGGCCTGGGCGATATCGATTTTTTCGATTAATTCGAATTTTTTTTGCTGTGGACGATTAAAAAAATAAAAAATTTTAGTTTTTTCTCCTCTTGCTACGACGCGCCTTTTGCCCCCCAGGAGCTTCCGTAGCCATGTAACAGTATAAGTTCGGTTCTTCACGAGGAGTGAGATGAGAAATAGAAAGTGAGCGCTGCAGCGAGCGAAGAAATTGTCGATAAACCAGACAAAGTCAGCTTGTCAGTATGGCAGTTTTTTGGATTTTGTAAGTCAGACCATAGTTAGACCAATGTGGTCTGTAAAGTATGCAAGACTGTCGTCCCCACCAAGACCGTTTAATACCATAAACTTGTTTAACCACCTTAGCCGCGCTCACCCTTTGGAGCGCAGCTGTATTCGCCAACGTCCAATAACATCTTCTACCGCAGCACCACCGCACAAGCAGCAGACCACCATGCAGAGGTGCTCTGCTTCAGTGCCATGACAAATCATCTAAAAGGCACAAAGACATAATGGAGGCAGTGGCATATCATATAGCTAAAGACATGCTGAGCACTGTGGAGAAGCCAGGTTATAAAAATCTCTGACTCTGTTATTTGTACTTATTGTCTTCTTTAAAAAGTAGGAAAAAAATCGGAAAAATCATAAATCGAGTTTTTTGTGAAAAAAATCAGATATTATATTTTTAGGCCATATCGCCCAGCCCTAACAGAAACACTAACTGCTAAAGTATGATAAGGTGTTCAGACATTCATTGACTGCAGTTAGTTATGGGTTTGATTAATGGTTTACAGTCTAATAATGTGTGTTTATATTGATGACTGATGGTGGATGATCAAGCAAAGTATCAGCTAATTGTACTCAGTTTCTAACGGCAGTACGCAGTCACTGGTTGCCATTTGTGTGTGTTTTTAAAACTACTTTCCTAAACATGGTGTCCTTCATGGTGTTATGACTCCAGATGAAACTTGAAAGCTCAGCACTCTCATTGCTCCCATTTTAAGCTTCTTCTATCAGTAACATTAACATTTATTCACTCAGAAAAGCTAATATTTCTCTGTACTATATCTTCTTTTTCTGTTAGCTGCTGAGTGTTCACAGTGTATCTATCTAGAGATTAATCGTCTCGCCTTGAGAAGTTTCTCAATGTGCTTAATGTTAAATGTGTAAAAAGTCATTTTTGAGCTTATGATCTCAGACTCAAATGTTAATAGTTGCATGGGTGGTGAAACTTGTTCTGATTAATCTTGATCACTCTTAACCCCTTTATAGACTTTATTTTACTATTAAAATATAACTAACAATTTGTGAAATGAGTTGTTCACATTAAAAAAAAAAAGAAAAAAATCAGACAGCATTTTGTGGCGAAGTCAAAAATTCCAGTTACAGTCTTAATAAGCTCTATACTGTTTTCCAACATACTGACTCCTGATTGTTGATTGGCTAGAAAGTGAATATCAGACAGCCAGTTACTGCAATGATGGGAGGAAAAAAAAAAAAAAAAACCCCACACTTAACAGGAGGGACAACAGTGTCACCAAGGCAGTTCATCCAGGGATTCAAGTTGAAAGTTGAGTGAAGAGGATCACTGAACAACAATGGCTTCTCTTCCATCCTTTTTGACAATGAAAGAGAGACTTGTGTCCAGTAGTACTGCCAAATACAGATGACGTATTTTCAAAAAGGTACTGAAATCTTATTTAATGCAAACAGACCAAAAAATTCCCCTTAAGATCAGCCATGAGAAAAGTCATTTAGAAAGTACAAAGAAGGGAAAACTGGACAGAAACCAAGCAGAGTTGAAGGGAGTTCCAAAATAAAAACAGGTGACAGTCTGAGAGAAGAGGCACTACTCTTGTATTTATGAAAACAGAATTTTTAAATAGAAAATCATCGTGTCACGAACAAGACTATTTTAATAGTAAAATTTACATCAAGAGTTGTGCCTGTTCTCTTGAAAAAGACGGAAAGGTAAAAAGGGCTGGGTGCACGCGACAGACGGACGAATGTACGCAGAATAGGCAGCACCTCTCACCAGTCTCGAGCTGGTTGGCTGAGAAGGCAGAGGGGCCGCCACCAACAGAAGTGATGCTGAGGAGGAAGAGCAGCAAGGAAGAGGAGGAGGAGGAGGAGGGAAGAAACCACAGCGGACCACCTCCCCATCCTGCTGGGAGCCCACAGGACCCCCTATGGTAGCAGAGGGCATGGGGCCCAGCCTGAGGACCAGGGGGCCATGGGGACGGATGTGCTGTTGGTGGCCAGCAGCCAACGATTCATCGCTGCCTGATGACTGACGAGGTTAAATTAAATTCAAAGAAAACAGAAAATAAAGCAACCAAAAAACAAAACAAACAAAAAAAAATTATGAAAAAAGACAGGAGACACACAATACCCATTAACTTTGACACTGCAACCAAGTGTGTGTGAACGCCAGCTTAAAAGACTGAGTTCAACAGAGAGCGCAAGTGTTTGCAAAGAGACGAAGAAGTGTGTATACAGCAGTGTATGCAATATATGTACTGTACATACAAGAAGAAGAAAACACTGAGACGTGTGTGCGTGTGTGTGTGTGTGTGTGTGTGTGTGTGTGTTAAAACATTGTGTACCTCTGGGTCAGTGATTCCTTGGACACACTTTGGACACTCCCAACAACTGGGCAGGTCTTTATTCACCAGTCCTTCACCCTGAACCTGCAGAGACAGTTGCAGACAAATTATTAGAAAAGGGACAGATGAAGCAGAGGAACAAGAGTAGAGAGGAAACAAAAAGAACAAAATTAAATTCAATTAAATTTGATTTATACAGCGCCAAATCATAACAGAAGTCGTTTCAGGAGACATTCCATCTTTATCTGGGAAAAAAAAAAAAAAAAATCACATCCAGCACCCGGACTATCGGCACTGGAGCCCCCAGGAATGTGTTCTCTCTCCCCTGCTCTTCTCCCTCTATACAAATAACTGCACTTCAGGGGACCAGACTGTTAAACTCCTGATGTTTGCAAACGACACAATGGTCATCAAAGTCATCTGATGACGAGTCTGCATACAGATGGAAGGTGTAACAGCGGGTCCTCAGGAGCAGTCAGAACAACTTGGAGCTGAACAGGCTGAAACAGCTAAACAGCACTACTGGTGTGGCAACACTGTCAAAGGCTTGTCATCCAAATTATAAATTTTATCAGTCAGACAAAACAGGAAAAGAGAGATTGTAGCCATTTCTACACAGTTAATCTGTAATGACATTGACAAGTGTGAACAGACATCATTTGAATGTCTTGCTCTTGAGCTGAAAGCAGAATTATCAGTGCTCATTGTTACATTGTGTCGACCACCAAGATATTCTTCTGTGTTTATGCAGGAATTCTTACAGCTTATCGCATTTGGTATCACTAGATATGACAGATAAATTCTGAATGGACACCTGAATATTCATATAAAAAAAGACTCCAAAGCCATGGAGCCTGAGAATTTACTGGACAGCATTGAACTTACAAAACATGTAAAAGCCACTCATCAGCATGGTACCATTCTGGCTGTTAACAAAATTGACAATATTTCAGTATTAGAATGACCTATTTCTGACAATCACTGTTTTTTGATGCCAAACTAATCTTGACAAAGACTGAAAGAGAGTTTATGGTGATGGCAAGGCTGAAGAAAAGTCCTGTAATACTAGTAGATCATTTGAGTCACACAGCTATGACTGCTCTGTAAACGACATGGTTGAACATTTCAACACCACCATGCTACCTGCTTTAAATGCTGCTGCTCCACTGAAGGTTAAAAAGAGGTCGACTGACAGAATCTGCCCATGGTTAAACAACAGCAGTGTTAATGAGAGCAAGAGAATCTATTGAGCAGCTGAAAGAAAATGGAGGAAAACTCACAGTTCACTGTATTATATAAGAAGAAGCCATGACTGTCTATAACAAAGCTACACGTCTACACGACAAGAAAGGATTACTTTTCCAAGGTTATTAATGAGTATGCTGGGAACTCTAGGATATTATTCTCCAGTATTGACGGGCTGCTCAGCACTGCCCCCACCCATCCACAGTTACATCACACCACACTACATCAAACTGTGAAGAACTTTCATCGTTCTTCAATAACAAAATGACCTCAATCAGAGGCAGCATTGCTACTGAGGTGAACACGGGTGACCTAAACAAACCCCGTAAAAAAAAAAAAGATGTAAAATTCATCTGTATTACAGTAACTAAGCAAGACTGTCACTAAGTAATTCATCCACATCTTGTGTTAAAGCAGGTGTTTGACAGTTTGACAGCATTTCAAATCATGTCCTGAAGATTAGAAATACATCTCAACAAACAGGCGTCTTCCCAGATGCTTTTAAAACAGCTGCTGTGAAAGTATTACTAAAGAAACCCAACTTAGATAATAATGCACTCACTCAGCTCACTACAGGCTGATATCCAACATTCCATTCATCAGTACGATACTGGAAGAGCTGGTTTATGTCCAAATTAACTCTTTACTTAAAAGAAAATAGTATCCTGAGGGAACTTCAGTCAGGCTTTAGAACATGGCACAAACTGAAACATGACATCTGTTTTGGGGTTGTACAAGGGAGTTGCTTTGGTCCATAACCATTCTCACTAACACTGCCACTTGTTGACATCATTAGAGAGCACGATGTATGTTTCCATAGTTGTGCTGATGACACACATCTGTACACCTGTGCTGAACCAAATGATGCTGCAGCTATAGACTCCAATACTAACTGTCTTTTGACCAATAACTGGATGAGCAATAATTTCTTGAAGTTAAATGAGGAAAAATGGGCCAGCACCAAGCTACAATGCTAAATACCCTGTTCACTATTTGTTTTCAAGAACACTGCGATCATCTGCTGCTGGTTTATTCGAGGTTTCCAGCAAATGCTGAAAGAAAATCAGGAATGAGGCCTTTGTCAATTATACCCCAATGCTCTGGAACGCATTACCTCTAGATATCAGGGAGCCAGCTCAAAATATTTTCAAAAGAAAGCAAGAAAAACTTACTTTTTCACTTTAGTTTTTAACCAGCTATGACTTCTCTGATGCAGGGTTGAAAATGTTATGGTTTGCCTTGCCTTTATGCACTGCTGTACATCTTTTAAAATGTTGCCTTTTACTTGATTTTATGCATTCTATGTACTCTGCTTTTAACTTTATTTTATTATTATTAATCAGTGGTTTTCCATCTTTCATCTATTTTCCATCTTAAGCATTCTATTTATTGTATCGTATTTTTACTATTGTTTTCAATGGGTTTATCTTATTTTACAATAATTTTCTATCCCTATGTTTATGTCAATTCTATATCCTTTTATGAGCAACACTTTGTGCATGAGATTTCTTTGTTGTGAAGCACTTTGAGCTACACTTCCTGCTATACACTGCATGCACAATTATTAGGCAAGTTGTATTCCTGAGGATTTATTTTATTTTTAAACAAATACAGTGCTCTTAGTCAATCCCAAATGTTAATAAAACTCAAACCTGAGCATTTATCAAAGAAAAGTGAGATTTGTCATTCTCAGGAGAATATCTATGTGTGCACAATTATTAGACAACTATTAGTGTGCGCAATTATTATGTAACTAAATGAAAAACTAAAATTTTCCAATCTCACTTGTTTATTTTCATTTATTAGAATAAGAACAACAAATAAACAACTTGAAATTTACAAGTAAACACTTGTGACATTTCAACAAATATTCAGTGACCAATATAGCCACCCTTCTTTTCAATAACTGCCATGAGCCTTCCATCCATGGAGTCTGATAGTTTCTTGATCTGTCGATCAACTTTTTCAGGTGAGGAAGGGGGCCATGTCATTACTCTGTAATCTTTAAGTATTTGGATGCATGTGACGGAGCATTGTCCTGCATAAAAATCATGGCCTTCTTGAATGATGTAGACCTTTTCCTGTACCACTGCTTGACAAAATATCTTCTAAGAACTGGCAGTAGGTTTGGGAGTTTTTTTTTAAGATTTTAAGTGCATCTTCAACCCAAACAGGACCAACTACAGTGGCTTGCAAAAGTATTCATCCCCCTTGGCATTTTTCATGTTTTGTTGCCTAACAACCTGAAATTAAAATGATTGTTTGAGGGTTTGCATCATTTCATTTACAGAACAAACCTACGTATTCGAAGATGTGATTTTTTTTTGTGATTGTGAAGCAAACAACAAATAGGACAAAATAACAAAAAACTTAAGCGAGCATAACTATTCACTCCCCTAAAGTCAGTACTTTGTAGAGCTACCTTTTGCAGCAAATACAGCTGTAAGTCGCTTTGGATAAGTCCCTATGAGCTTGCCACATCTTGCCACTGGGATTTTTGGCCATTCCTCAAGGAGAAACTGCTCAAGCTCCTTCATGTTGGATGGTTTTCACTTGTGAACTGCAATCTTCAAGTCTGACCACAGATTCTCAATTGGATTGAGGTCTGGACTTTGACTAGGCCATTCCAACACATTTAAATGTTTCCCCTTAAACCACTCGAGTGTTGTTTTAGCAGTATGCTTCGGGTCATTGTCCTGCTGGAAGGTGAACCTCTGTCCTAGTCTAAAACCACAGGCAGACTGAAACAGGTTTTGCTCAAGAATATCCCTGTATTTAGCACCATCCACCAGGGTTACATTTGGTCTCTGTGCTGCTTCTCTGATTAATGCCCTCCTTGCCTGGTCTGTGAGTTCTGGTGCGCAGCCCTCCCTTGGCAGGTTTGTTGTGGTACCATGTTCTTTCTATTTGAAGATGATGGATTTGATGGTGCTCCGGGGATTATCAAAGATTTGGATATTTTTTTTTTAAAACCCAACCCTGACTTGTACTTCTCAACAACTTTGTCCCTGACCTGTTTGGAGAGCTCCTTGGTCTTCATGGTGTGATGCCTCTTGCTTAGTGGTGTTGCAGCCTCTGGGGCCTTTCAGAAAAGGTGCGTTTATACTGACAGATCATGTGACACTTAGATTGCAAACAGGTGGAGAACTTTTTGGGGGCTTCATAGCAAAGGGCGTGAATACATATGCACATGTCAATTTTCAGTTTTTAATTTTTTCTTGAAACCCTGTTGACTATTTACAACAAGACGTTTCATTGTTCGGTGATCACACCTCAATATCTTAGCTACTTCAAGAGTGCTGCATCAATCTGAAAAGCATTTCACAATTTTTGATTTTTCAGAGTCTGTTAAATCTCATTTTTGGCCCATTTTGTCTGAGGTAAAGAAGCTGCGTAATAATTATGCATACCTTGATATAGGGTGTTGATCACTTAAGGCCACACCCTCCCTCATTACAAAAATACACATCACCTGATAATGATTAAATCCAATTAGCATTTAAGTTTATATAGCTTGGAGTTGGAAAATATGCATGAAAATGACGATAAGGTCAAGATACTCACTTGCCTAATAATTGTGCACGCAGTGTACAAATAAAGTTTATGACAGTGAGAGCGCATGATGATATGGACATGTAAAAAAAACTGTAAAAATATAATCTCTAATGCAAGTAAATGGATGTTTTGCTATTAGAGGGTTACACTTTTTTTCTGTAATCGTTTAAATCAGAGGATTGAGCTTCTTACAGCAAGTGCTGTGGTAAATGACAGTTTGTGTTGTGAGAATATGGGTGTCATATTCCATAAACACTACCATTTTTGTTACATTGTGGGAATTTGTCAGGGCACTGTGAATATATGTGGATATATGTCACCCCCAGAATTCAGACACTCAAATGAAATGACTGACAGAAAATACAGTGCACTGCACAGTTAACAGGGACTAATTTCAGATGTAGCGCAAGAGTGTGTGTGTGTGTGCGTGTGTGCGTCTAGGTGTATTACCGTGAGGCAGGCAGGATGGACGATCTGCGCACAGTTTGAACACTCCATCAGAGTGAGGGAGGAGTCTCCAGTTTCCTCCTGATTGGGCTCCTTGCAGATCTCACACACTGCAGACAGAGGAAGGCCTGGCTGGAGGGGACAGAGGAGAAGTTTCAAAACAGACATCTAATATACAGTACTGTGCAAACATTTTAGGCAGGTGTGAAAAAATGCTGTAAACAAAGAATGCTTTCAAAAATCTAAATAATAACTGTTTATTTTTAATCAATTTACAACATGCAAAATAAGCGAACAAAAGAAAAATCGAAATCAAATCAATACTTGGTGTTGCTACCCTTTGCCTTCAAACCAGCATCGATTCTTATGGGTACACCTGCACAAAGTCAGGGATTTTGTAGGATTAAAGTCATGTGTAAGATCAACCAATTATACCAAACAGGTGCCAATGATCAGCAATTTCACATGTAGGTTCAAACACAGTCATTAACTGAAACAGAAATAGCTGTGTAGGAGGCTTAAAACTGGGTGAGGAACAGCCAAACTCTGCTGCCAAGGTGAGGTTTTGGACAGTTTCATGTCACAATTCATACACCATGTCAAGACTGAGCACAGCAACAAGACACAAGGTAGTTATACTGCATCAGCAAGGTCTCTCCCAGACAAAGATTTCAAAGCAGACTGGGGTTTCAAGATGTCCTGTTCAAGCTCTTTTGAAGAAGCAAAAGGACAGGGGCAACATTGAGGATCATAGACACTGTGGTTGGCCAAGGAGACTTAGTACAGCAGATGAAAAACACATCAAGCTTATTTCCCTTCGAAATTGGAAGATGTCCAGCAGTGCCATCAGCTCAGAACTGAAACCAGTGGGACCCACATACACACATCTACTGTCCAGAGAAGTCTGGCCAGAAGTGGCCTTCATGGAAGAATTGCAGCCAAAAAGCCATACCTCCGACATGGAAACAAGGCCAAGCGACTCAACTATGCACAAAAGCATATGAATTGGGGTGCAGAAAAATGGCAGCAGGTGCTCTGGACTGATGAGTCAAAATTTTAAATATTTGGCTGTAGCAGACAATAGATAGATAGATAGATAGATAGATAGATAGCTACTTTATTCATCCCCAAGGGAAATTCACAAGGCAGTTTGTTCACCGAAGGGCTGGAGAGCGGTACAATAATGAGTGTCTGCAGGCAACAGTGAAGCATGGTGGAAGTTCCTTGCAAGTTTGGGGCTGCATTTCTGCAAACGGATTTGGATATTTGGTCAAGATCAATGGTGTCCTCAATGCCTAGAAATATAGGCAGATACTTATCCATCATGCAACACCATCAGAGAGGCATATGATTGGCCCCAAATTAATTCTGCAGCAGGACAACGACCCCGAACATACAGTCAGTGTCATTAAGAACTATCTTCAGCGTAAAGAACAAAAAGTCCTGGAAGTGATGGTATGACCCCCACAGAGGCCTGATCTCAACATCATCGAGGTTGTCTGGGATTACATGAAGAGACAGAAGGATTTGAGGATGCCTACATTCACAGAAGATGTTCGGAACAACCTACCAGCCGAGTTCCCTCAAAAACTGTGTCCAAGTGTATCCAGAAGAATTGATGCTGTTTTGAAGGTAAAGGGTGGTCACACCAAATATTGATTTGATTTAGATTTCTCTTCTGTTCATTGACTGCATTTTGGTAATTGATGGAAATAAACTATTAACACTTACATTTGAAAGCATTCTTAGTTCACAGCATTTTTCCACACCTGCCTAAAACTTTTGCACAGTACTGTATATCAATCAAGAAATTCTTAAGGGTTACTTACAGAGAGACACTGTCGTAGCACACAGGTCTGCTTGAGCTTCCCTGGTCCCCCGAACTTCTTCATGTCTCTGCAGAAGTTACAGTCTCCACACTCTGGCCTCATACAAGCTTCACAGCGCTTACACCTGCAGAAACAAAAAATACATTACATTTTTTTATCTAAATATAACAATGAATGGATGATTACTGAAGACACCAACTCATACACCTTTGCCAATTATGTGAATTATAAAAAATGTCATATAATTGGTGTATTGATTGATTGAAATTTTATTTCAAATGCAAGAAAAGAAAGAAGGAAAAAAACATGTGTCAACAATTGACAAAGACAAAAACAAGGATCTTCCTTAACACATTTGAAAAGGAGTGGGAAGAAGTAAACACTTAATGGGAAGAAGTAAACACTTCAAACAACTGATATTTTCTGCTCTAAATTAAGATAGACCTGATACAAACATGACTGAAAATCAAAGTGACTAAAACAACATTCAAGCTTATCTTTTATATGACAAAATTTGTTTCTCTCTCACACACAGACACACTTTGTTACCTGACCCTGCGCCGTCTCAGCACAGACATTGAGGAAGCCGGCTTCTGTGGTCGTGGGATGATAGGAGTAGAGGCCAGTTTAGGACGAGGAGGAGGTGGTGGAAGAGGTGGAGGCTGGTACCATGAAGGCTGTGTAGTGGAACAGGAAAACAAGAAACAAACTGGGTTCAAATATGTCATATATTGGATAAATGATGGAACTTGGCTGCAAGCAAAAAATTACATTTCCACACCCGTATTTACTGTGAAATATACTTTTACCATATGGCAATCCTCACTCTTTTGTATATACTGTTTTTGTTTCTAATTTGCATGCACTTCTTATATTAATCTTTACTGATGCTGCTGTATTCTGGAATTTCCCCTCGCGGGACAAATAAAGGAATATTGATCTTGATCTTGATTTGCTGTTAATACAGTATAGAACATTCTTCATGAGTATTTCTTTTGCTATCAAAAGGAAACAAAAATCTCTTTTTCCAGTCATTCAGGGCATGGATTTCTTAGGAAAAGACAAGCCAAGTCCAGTTGCCTTGGCTTGCCTGGCTTAGCACTTCAGGATACACCATATCATTACCAATGTGCTGTGTGTCTCAAAATGAAAATTTCTTACTCTCTTTGGCCATTTAATGATGGGTTTTCCTGTGTAGGACAGTTTGGGATTGTCATTGGCATGATCCTTCAGTAGTGCCTGTGGGACAGCAGAGATAACAGTGGTGGGAGGGAATGCAGGGGAAAGGACAAATGCTGTTAATGGGACAGCATTAAATACCGAAATGACAACACACACACACACACACACACACACACACACACACACACACCTTGATGTGTGTAATGAGTGCCGGGGCATTGTGTATCCCTGCTGGGACACACTTCTTGTTGGAGGGCAGAGCCTCCAGTTTGCCTATCAGGTTCCACAATCCTTCCAGCTCAAGGGGAGTCAGATGAACTTTGACTGCAGGTTTGTCAGACTGCTGCTCTGAAGCTTCTTCATCACTGCCACCACCCTGCTCCTCCTTCACCTGCTCACTGGCTGGATCTGAGCTGGACGGCTTATTCAGACCTGACAAAGGAAATGAGCTGCACCAACAATCTACACCATAATGAAACAGATATCTCCATACACCTAGCCCCTAGATATTCGTTCATACCAATTCCCAGCGAGTACTTCTGAAACTCTGGTGTGAGGTAGGAGGTCTTGGTCAGGCTGAAGACATAGCGCTCCAACACGTACCAGCACATCTCATAATAGAAGGGGTAACGAAACTTCACTGGCACCTGCAGTGGAGTTGAAAAAGGTACTTATCCATTACAAAATCTATCATTGCCTTTCATTTACAGCTTATAAGTGTGTGTTTGTACCTACCCGCGTTCTATCTTCTATATTACAGATGTTAAGTTGCATTGGAATGTTGAAGCTGTGCAGGAAGTTTCCTCCAAAAACCATAGAGTCCACAGGGGTGTAGACCGCATGAATCCAACCTGAGGATAACACACACATTAATATTGTATTTCTGTCACATTACTGAGGTCCTTCAGCAAATACTGTGAGTGAGTGAGAGTTAAATCTATACCTGAGGGTATGATGAAGGTGCAGCCCTGCTTCAGTTCAATCCTCTGGCAGTCAGATGCTCGATCTCCAAGGAAAACGTCTCCCTGTTTCCCCGACAACACCCAGTTCTCATACAGCTCCAGGTTCTGAGGTGTGGGAGGAATCAGCCAGAACACCTGGAAATACGCAACTGCAATTCAAACACACACTCCGCTCTCTGCACAAGTCAACAATGTGATGTCACTTTCTCGGTGATTACAGAGTAAAACAGAAATCATTTAAGATGCCCCCTCAGATTCTGGACAGCACATTTTTAAATCATTTATTTTGAATTATAAATTCTAAGTTCTGCAACACCTAAGAACAACATTCAGGTGTTTAGGTCAAAATCTACCTGAATGCCATCTGTCCCCACCTTGCTTCCTCTCAGTATGTGGTACCATACTGAGGTCCCTCCAAAGTCAATATGAAAGTCTGTATAGCAGCCCTCGACACTCATCAGACAGTATCTGCAGTGTCACATGAACATAAGGAACATTTACATTCAACTGCCAAGTCAAGTAAATCCATGTTTTTTTTCCCAGATTAAATTAATTAGATGTAAATAAATATATTGAATTCAGCAATTTATTCAGACACATCTTATGGACAAATTTGACTCCAGAGAAAACTGAACATCGACGACATACTTCTGTACTTTGGGGTACTGCATGTCATTGATAGAGTTGGTTGAGTCTCTCTGTCTCTCTTTCAGGTGACGAGGCCACATGTTGTCCACCCAGTCTATTAGATCTACCTACACACCAATACAAGACGGGAGAGAAGAAAAGAAAAGAAAAAAGAACAAAAGAAAGAAAGAACAAAAGACAGACAGACAGACACTTGACATTTCTCTGAGCCAACAGACAACATTCAATTACACTTTCAGTTCAAAGGCTTTCATGTCAAACTACCATTTTGGGCAGACCTGGGCATTTTACGGCCCGCGGGCCACATCCGGCTCTTAGGGCATCCCTGTCCGGCCCCCATGACGTCAATCGTAAATTAGAACATCAATGAAAAAGTATTTATGCAACAGAACTGTGTTGCTTTTATTTTGAAAAGCGTGGTGTTTTTATTTTTTAAATTGACATAAGGATGCTGGCCAGGTAGCCCTCAAAATGTCAGCTCACGCCTAAAAAAGAAAAGTTGATACCGAATGCCACGTTTTCAACAAGACATGGACTGCTAAATATTTATGTACAGAAGTCAAAGGTAAAGCTGTGAGCTTAGTTTGTGGTACACAGGTCGCTGTGTTAAAGGATTTGAATTGTTTGAATACTGCAAAACACATTTTCAGTATTTGTGAAGATGAACACGTTAAAAATAAAATTAAACACTGATGTACTGATCATTACTTCTATAGGAGTATTAACCTATTTGACCTACACCACAATTTCATATATTTATAAAAATATTTACAGAATATCATTTTCTCCCATTGTAACAAGCAGTTAATTATATGTTTTCGATTAGCTGCTACTGGTAATCAGAAGAAAAAGATTCTGTAAATATTTTTATAAATATATGAAATTGTGGTGTAGGTCAAATAGGAAAATACTCTTATAAAAGTAATGATCGGTACATCAGTGTTTAATTTTATTTTTAACATGTTCATCTTCACAAATACTGAAAATGTGTTTTGCAGTATGTTAAAAATGAACAGTAACAGTACTGTACTGTAGCTACTAAAATGCTTCCATTTGCATGGGGCCAGTATAAAATGTATGATAAACACAAACATGAGATCTTCATGAAGTGTGTGTACATACTGTGGCAGGTCTCCTGACCAGGTTCTCCAGTTTTGTGTGGCTGAACTCCAGGCTGATGACATTATAGAGCTTCTCTCTCTGAGATGGAGGGGTCTCGTAGTAACGTGTCCACTGGGCCATGGACATCTCTGTCCCCTTCTGAGTGCTCACGTCCATCACATCTATCATACGCCTGCTACCTGAGATGGGTTTGTGTGGCAATGGTTAGTGAGTGCATTCCAAAGAAATCTGGTCAAAACAGCAGCTCACAGGACACAGTTCATTGTCAAGATCATTGTTGTCCATGTAGAAATGTAATTCATAAACAAACACTGTACATAAAGAGAACATTCAATCAAAAACACTGTTTGAAGCCTCCCCTAAATTAAAAAGGTGGCCATGGATCATGGATCCAGAACAAATACGGTAATTAAGCAATTTCGTGATTAACAGTAAATTGAACAAAGAAAATTCTGATGTTCAATCGATCATTAGTGATTTAGAAAGTAAAAACATAAAACATTAGCTGGCTCCAGATTTTTGAATGTGATGTACCTTATATTATTGGTTTGGGATTTATTGACTGTCACACAAAGTAAGTAATTTTAATGATTTTGAATATTCTATAGACAAAATTATTAATTATTAATTATTATTATTAATCATGACATACATTTAATAAATTCATTTGAATTTTTAATGATGAATGACTTAGAAACATCTTATTTAAGAACATTTTGACAGGACAGACATTTGCCACCAGTACTAAACCCGAGGCTTGTAGTAGCATCTAACTGAAAACGTAATGTCTGAAGTCTTACCAACAAACATCTTGACGTCATTTACACTGAAGTCAGGATCGGGCATCCTACAGAACAAGAGGTAACAACATATTACAAGCCAATGTTGTTTGCTTTATACATCAACTTATGCAAGTGTTTTTTGTTTGTTTTGTTTTTTCAAAGAAGAAGAAACAACGAGTGAGTTAACAAAAGACTTGATGAAAAAACATTCAAGTAATAAGATAGATGTAATGCAGATGGGAAGAAGAGAGGAGGAAAATAAAAATAAAGAATGTCTACTTGATCCCCAGTCCATCAGGCTTCTCAAAGATGATTGGGTCCCTCAGGCCACCCCTCTGGATGAACTCATAGGTAAAGTCTAAGAAATAGAAAAAATGCAGACAACAAAATGTGACCGTCTCATTTATGGTTTTTTATTCATTGTTGGCTCTTTCATTTTTCAAGATTCGTGATGGCACACTTAAAACTTGTCATGGTGGACTGTCATGGTGTCAGCCATGGGGATACAAAAAGCAGCAATGTCCAACGGTATTAATGTCTACTGTATTTGACAACTGTTCTTTTTCAACTCTGCCACAGCTTTATCAACAAAAACTCCTGTCCAATGTTAAAATTTGACTTTTCTAACTTTACAACTGACTGTGCTTGCCTACCTCTTCCTTCCATGCGAATGACCCGGTCAGAGCTGAATCTCTGACTGTTGACTTTCTCCTCCAGGTCAAACATCCTCCTTCCATCAATCTCCTCATCTGAGATGCCGTCATCATGGTAACGTCGCCGGGTACCAGCCCGCTAGTCAGGGGGAAGGAAAGATGGATGGTCAAAAATATCAGACATGGTAAAGATCAGTGACAGAGAAAGTACAAATGGTAAAAGGCTGAATCAATCAGACCAATACTTGAAAGCATTTATACAGCACTTGTTCATAAATATTGATTGTATATTAAATAATAACAAGCCTCTGTGAAGACAAAACTGGAACACAAAAATGGACAGAAAGCATGCATCATGTGCAACTGTCATCACAAGGTGACTTACTGTTTTTGCATTATAAAATGTGCTTCCCTTCAAGCAGATAAATGTCAACATTGCTTTCAAACAGTGGCACTCATTGATGGAGAGAGAATACTGCTTCAGTGGGGGCCTCAGGTCATGACAGGTGACACAGGGATAATCCTAGGCTGAGGGCCCCAACCGTCTGTGCTCCATAATCCCTCCCTCCTCTTTACTAGCATCTGCATTCAACCATGCTATAATCTTATATCAGCACAGAGTTACACTGGGATCATATATTTCAATGCAAGCTTGTCACTTTGGTCATGACACATTAAGATGTCAGGTAAATGGTAAGCGGACTGTATGTGTATAGTGCTTTTTTAGTCTGAAGACCACTCAAAGTGCTTTTACAACTGAAGTCAGCATTCCTCCGTTCGCACACACATTCATACGGTAGCTAAGCCACCTGCTCATTATGAGCGTTATACATTCACACACCGATGGCACAGCATCAGGGGTTTTGGGGTTCAGTATCTTGCCCAAGGACACTTCGGCATGTGGACTGCCGAGGCCAGGAATCAAACCACCGACCATCTGATAAGTGGACGACCGCTCTACCTCCTGAGCCACAGCTGCCCCTGAGGTCAGGTCTCACCCATACAAGTTTCTAACTATAAAGATTTAATATGAAGAATTAATAATGTCTAACACTAAAAACATGTTATTGAACAAATATAAAAAGCTTCATGCCACCTGTGGAATTGCGGCCAGGCTGCAAACTGTACTTGAGTCCAACACAAAAGCCTGTATTAGCGCTGCAAAACTTCTTGAAATCCTTAAATTTAAGACATTTTTATTATCATATAGAATGAGTTTCATTTCACAAGTGTTAAATTCAGTGTTTGCTACAGGTCTGATGGTGCTGTCTGAATTTCCACAAAAAAGGATTGGTGATCCTCCTGCAGCAAAATCCAATGTCACAACAATTACACTTTTAGTTTAGATGTGGAGACTTCTAACAGCTGCACCATGGACCTTCCCTGGTCTTCTGCACCCTAACTTTCTCAGAAGTGAACAGGTTTCACTGAATCAGAATCGGCATTATTGGCCACATACAAGGAATTTGAACACCACGAATCATATCTTCTTCTTAATTTCTCATTCTCTCTCTCTCTCTTTTTTTAACAAACATGATATGCAAACATAGAGAGCCACATTTAAGGTACAGTATGTCCAACTAGATAATCACTGAAATGCATGTAAATTAAATCAATCAATCAATCAATCAATCAATTAATCAATTAATCACAGCTTCGAAATAAAGTTGCACTGTATTGTTTAAAACCACACAAACTACCTGGGGCTTTACTTTGCGGGAAATGTGAGTTTTAACACCGGGACTTGTCATTGTTTCCATATCTTGCCATGGATAACTAACAAATCTACAGAAAATAATACATACACAGAATACGCATTTCTGGCATATGACATTTTCTTGGGTGGTGAATTAACCAAAGAAAGTAGAATTTATCTCGAGGTACATGTTGGCAATCTCACTTCAAACTTACCAGCCTTTTGCTGTATCGTGGCTTGGAATCATCCATGATCACTGAAAAACCGAACGTCGTCCAGCCAAATGCAGGTTTTTAACGACGTGGAGTATTAACATAGACTCATCAGAAAACCACCCTCAACTGTACCGTACAGTACCGCCACTTGGTTCCATTGGATAATAAACTAGCAGCTGAAAGGCGTGTGCTTGCAACGGTATCGTTACTAATCAGTTAGCGTAGCATAAGTTACAGAAAGACAAGTTAATAACTTATGAGTCTCTTGGCAAGATAATTGAGATGACAATAAGCGGGTTTGGTGAACCAACTGTATCTGGGAAGCTTAATGTGGCGTCCGACTCATTTAAAGAGGCAAATTACGGTAACTTACTACACTGAATGGCAATGAAAATTTACTAAAAATATATCAGTATCATAACATCAAGCCTGTTTGAATAACGTTACTCGAGCTTTGTTCCTTGCCTTCACCATTCCAAGTCGTGTCCTGCTAATGTAGGCTTTTTGGAAGACGTCCTGCCTAAACCGATAAAAAACACAACAAGACGTAAAGTCTTATTAAAATAACAACAATCAGATATTTCTAATACACTGCAAGAAAAGGGCGTGCATGGTTGTTGCTGTTATTACTAGTATGGTATAAAGTTAATGCAGTCTCCGAACAGCCGCCATTTTCCATCCCATCACGATACATCATCATATCACGCCCACAAATGTACGTTGGACCAATTACAGACATGCCGGCGAGGCATTCATTGGACTACAGTCGTGTAATTCGCCTAAACAAATTTGTAAGCTGTTGATTTGACAAGAATAACCAATAGACACGCAGCAGAGCTGGCAAGCCACCAATAACAGAACAATTCGAAAATGACCTTATAGTTGATTGGCTAATATATCCAAATAATGTTAATTAGTGGACAAACACACGAGCAACCAAGAGAAGTGGCCAATCACGCGACAATACAACGCGCTAACCAGGTTCCCATTATCCCATGTAACTAGTAATCATGCAGATAACCCGAATTAGCTAAAAAAAAAAAATAATGCGCTCTACAATGCTTACCCCCATATTTACTCAGGCCCGTCCACTTACAAACGCCTTCAGCAATCCACGATGTGGGACGTCCTCTGTGTCCTGTGCTTTCACTCCCGAAAGATAGCATCAGAGGGACACGTTTTGTAGCCTTCACCTCAACGAGGAAGTGCTTGCAGGTCCATAAATGGAAGTGAACTGTTAGCAAACTCTTGTCGATTGGCTGGAAAATGTTGCAAGGCTATTGTGATTGGTGGCAGTGACTTGTCTTTCATATACGCACAGCTAGAATACGGCGAGCGAGAGTAACAAAAAAAAAAACAAAAAACCTGTAACGCGAACTACTAATGAAACAAAATAGAAATAATCACAAAAAGCAAATTAGATAACAATTGTATTTTTTATTTTCAACAACAGATGACAAAACTACAAAAGACG
This sequence comes from Chaetodon auriga, assembly GCF_051107435.1. Classification (NCBI taxonomy): domain Eukaryota; kingdom Metazoa; phylum Chordata; class Actinopteri; order Chaetodontiformes; family Chaetodontidae; genus Chaetodon; species Chaetodon auriga. The sequence goes on along the minus strand of NC_135077.1, from coordinate 29,530,276 downwards.
TCTTTTTTTATTATATTTTTTTTAAACAATAAAATAATGTTCTTACACATCGCTACAAAGTGACCTAATGTAAGCAGGAAAGGAAGGAACCACAAAATGACGCCACATGTAATCGAAGTGTCACACTAATAATGAAGGTGAACAGAATGCTTCCGTTACTGAGCATTAGCCAGGCCTATTTTCCAAAATGCCCCCTTGAATCCACACTTCAAAGCTACATTTAAAAAATGATTCGTAGGAAAGGAATGGGACACTAAGAATATGTTAATTTAGTTGTACGATTTAACTAATAAGGGTTTTTTTTTTGTTTTTTGTTTTTTGTTTTTTTTTAAGTCTACATTAGACTTCTGGAAACCTGTCTAAAAAAAAAGTGTGGTTCTCCAGATGTCATGTCACCCAGGTAATCTAATCATTCAAAAACACGTAAAATGAACAACCCAGTCTAGTTACCTAGATGTCACGTTATCTTCTAGCGTAAATTTTATCCATTCAATTAAGTAGTCTAGTACTATAAGTAGTAGTTGCTCGATTCTTAAAGAAAAGAGTTTGGTATCAATTTGTTGTTTTTTCAATTTCAATGCTTTTAGATGAGTATAAGAAAACACGATGAAATCATAACAGGAGCTTATCCGCAACATGATATGAATTGGACCATTTGATGCAGTCGATAGCATACTGTAATTATTGGCACAGTAGTATGGTTTCCACATCAAAACATAAATAATAGACAAATGTACAAAAGAATGAAAACAGCTGTCTTGGATAGGAGTCTAAGATACTGACTTGCATCATGATGATGGGCATCTGTTGATGTTGATTCACTTTGATTTTATTCAGATTTTACCTGCCAGTGCTCTTCATTTTTAAATCATTTTGATTTTTTTTGATTTTTGATTTTTGATTTTTTTCATTTTTTCATTCATTATAACTTTTCAATGTCTATTAAGTATTTGAATCATCTCAGATAGGAGTTCATGGGGCATTAAAAATATTTTGAAAGTCACATTGTGGGAAGGGACACTGAGATGCACAGGGAGATCTATAAGTGAACAAAAAAATGTAAATGTTTCACATGTAAAAAGTGGACAATTACATGCAAATGAGGAAGCCTGCTAGGGCAGGCTAGCTGCCAGATTAATATATTTGTGGTGGTCATTCGTGGCCCCTAGATAATGAATCAATCATACACCTTGACCTAACATGGTCAACTTTCCGCTCTGCAGAGTTAGCCAATCTAAAATCAACACTCCAGAAAAGCCATACACATTAACACCATCATGAGCCAACAAATACTGCACCTATTACCATTCAAATTCATACAAATACTGCAACAGTATTTAGCCTGAGGTCAGAGCCAAAAAAGAAAGAAAATGGGACTCACTGGACAACTCATGGAAAGGACTGCTCATTGTGAATATGTTCTTTAATGATAGAGCAGCTCTACAATACACCTTTCATTTACTAACCCTATAATGTTCAGGTTATTGTTGGAACTATTAGTCTGTTGGTTCAGCTATGGTCATCCGGTAATTTTGTGGTCCTGACTTTCCATGAGTTATGCAACTGTCCATGAAATCTGATGTCAGTCAGTATGAGGCTGCTTAATTCAAACTGAATTGACTTGGAGTCTTACTAAGATTTCTTCTCAGATCCTTCAGGACAGAAGGGTGGATATTCTTCAAAGCTACATTTGGATTTAATTTGAATCATCCAGACACTGCACTGGAACTGAATGTAACCGAATCATCCCGAGAAGGTTAAGAAAGTTATCATAACATGTTCAGAAATAACTGAGAATGCATGCCAATATTTGCAGTCTTTATTTCTACTTTCAATTAATTGAAATGACAGTAAACTGAACATAGGCTCTATTTTGGGACCATCAGACAGCAGCTCTGCTCTCTTTCTCATCCTTTAGCATGTGGATTCAGCTGGTGGGTAGCCTCGTTCAGTTTTTCTATTTAATGAAGCTGTAGACAAATGAGCCAAGGACGACTGCCAAGATCACACAGCAGCAGAAGATCATCATTTGTTTCTGGAGAACAGGAGAACATAGTGTTACATTACCTTCCCCCACAACTTTGGAGTTAAATTATCCCCGACTTGATTGTGGCTTTGTGTCTGTGGCTGTCACTGTTATGTTTGGCTAAATGAAAAATAACTCCAGTGCATTATTCAGTATATTCAGTTATGTTAGGTATGAAAAGAGCAATCAGAGGAAACAAAGACTACAGAAAACACTATCAGTTATGGAACTGTTATGACTTCAGAAATGTTTTAATAGGTTATTACATTAGTGTTACTGCTGAAATAGTCTCAACTCACCCTGCGCGCCTCCTGCTGGAATTTAGCTGCCTTTTTAGTATCAGCCACTGCCCTCTCCACAAAACCTACTGACTGGTCCATGTTGCTCTCAATTCTGTCAATCATACCACCCTAGAGGAAACCAGGACAAGACAGAATGTTTGTAACATTTACCTATGAAGTTCAGCGACAAGGAAGTGCTCCAACTCCTTTGTTTTCTTTTTTGTTTTAACTTCATGTCTTCACAGGCAGTGGGAATTTGTCATGTTGTGTGGGTGAACATATTCTGATTGTGACCACTTTACCTGCATTTTATCAAACACCTGAGCAGTTTTAGAATCCAATGTACAGAGTGAAGGACTCAAAGAGTTGGAAGAAAATGAGAGACTTTCTTCTCCAGCAGACAGAGAAGCATCCACTAATTATTAGATCAGTTCTCATGCACAGCTCTGGGATTGGCTGCTCACCTTACTGTTCTAACAGTGACTGGTCAGAATGTGTTGGTGTTTTATTATGTGTAGTAATAATAATATGATATCAAGATGGAGGTGGGCCGTGTGTGGCCGTTCAAAACATGTGTTAGTACAATATGTCTTCATCTAAAACACAGTCACAGTGGAGACTCATTTGGATAGTTACGTTATTACACAGTCCAGTTTTCCATGAAATGGGCTTATTATTGTGTAACAAGCTGGTTATTCCAAATGATATTATAAATACAGAATATATATTACACCCTTGGATGATAAGTTTTGTTTTAATTCATGCTTATAGTATGATACATTCAGATTCCAGACCAACAAATTAAACATCAACTTCTTCAGTGATCAGGAAAAATGTACTCTTAACAATCTATGTGGGATGCCCCCTCGACTCAGTGGAGGTGGTAGGAGAGAGGAGGATGATGGCTAAGCTGTCATCTATGATTGACAAGGACTCCCACCTTCTGCAGGACACTTTAACAGCACTGGAGTGCTCCTTCAGCGACAGACTGATTCATCCAAAGTGTGTGAAGGAACGCTATTGCAGGTCCTTACTTCCTGCAGCAGTCAGACTTTACAACCAGCAGTGCTCCCAGAAGACCACACACTCACCAAGACTTTCAAACTGACTGCACTAAGATACACATCAACTGTGTTCACTTACACTGTGAAAATATTTGGCTCAGGTGGCTTTCAACTTAAGGTGCAATTTATCAATCTTTCAATCAGGTGTATTATTACTCCTATGTGCAATATCAATACTCCAGTCAGGAGTACTATCATCCTACTACAATATCAGGTCATATTTCATTATTCCTTGTTTATATTGTTTATATTGCTTGTTTGATATTTAATGTCCTTTTTACTGATGCCCTCTATGTTTGCTATCCACTTTGCTATTGTAATACCTGAAATTTCTCCACTGTGGGACTAATAAAGGTATATCTTATCTTATCTTATCTTATCTTATCTTATCTTATCTTATTTTATCTTATCAATAACTGTTAATAATGTGCATCATTGTCATGATAAGTTGGCATAAGAGGTCTTGAAATGTTTCACCACAGAGACATCAAGCACACAATAAACTAACACTTGTAGGTAACATAGCTCCAAAGATAATCTTTTTAATCTGATACCTGCAGTGGGTGTGGTGGTGTCAGGTCACATGATCTCCTAAAAAATGTAGACTTGTGTTTCCAGCTTTGAGAAATTCAACTGAAAATGAGGGCTACATAAGCTGCATATTTTTCCTGAAAACACCAAACACCACAACTTGTATTATACTACTGTATTTAGTTGAGGACAAACAATGTTTCCCAAACTTCTTTCATATGAATTCTTAAATTTTCAATATGAATAGTACTTCATCAACTTCATTCACAAATTCATGTAAGTAATTGCTGCAAAATATTGGATGATAGATTTTACTTAGAAAACATATCCATCTCTTTATCTCAAATTTGGAAAGCCTGTATGCCTATAATAATAATGTAAAACAATGTACCAAATATTGTATAATGCTAATACAGCCTGATTAATAATGCACAGTTTTGTTATATTGAGAGTTGTCTTGAAATGTTTGTTCAAGTACTTTGGTAGTTTCAGTACTGTACATTTTAATCTCCATTGTGTGTCACTGTGGTTTGTGGGTACCTGATTCTCAACCAACATGGCGATATCAACAAACATGTCATGAAGCTCTTTGATGCTGCTTTCCAGTCTCATGATGTCTTTGTGACGGGCTTCAATCTCATTCAGTGCCTGCTGGTTGATCTTAGAGTCCATGATCTGGCGAGGGACAGGATGTGTGGTGAATAGAAGGACAGAAACAAAGAAAGACAAAATGAGGTCAGTGGAAGAATGAGAATATGTTAAAATGAGTAAAGGATCACAAAAGTTCAATCCTGATTCAAAAAAAGTTGGGACATAGTGTAAAACATAAATAAAAACAGAATTCAACTGAACTGTGTTTGCTGACAACAGTTTTGCTCATGTAATAATATCCTTTATACAATCATGTGTTTCTGAAAGTAACGAACCTCGCCTCATCCTTTGTTCTACATGACTGAGCCTGTCAAGCACAACAACTTTCCCTTTTGGTGCTCCTCTCCCAACTTGTTTGAAACATGTTGCTTGCCTCAAATCCATAAAAAGCATTTATTTACAAAAATGAGTGAGGTTGATGAGGTCCATATATTGTCTTTGCACTGTTTTCAACTGAGTATATGTCAAAAAGGATTAGCAAATTATCACATTCCATTTTATTTATGTTTTATACAGTGTCACATTTTTTGGGGGAATCGTGGTTGTATGAAAATAGGCAAAAATTAAGTGTCTTACTACTTCCTATACGAGCAAAATGACAAGATTACTCACATACTCAAACACCTGATTAAACATTTGTGAAAATTCAACTGGTAGACTCAATAGAGGCAAAACCTGTCTAATTAATACAAGCAAACAGCCCTGAAACAAATATTAATCATCTGTTTTTGTTGAGACTTTGCATTATTCAGTCCAACACAACAAGACCTCAAATTACCACAAAGTAGAATCTACCTGTGGGTATCGACTTGTTTTTATGCAGATTTTCAATTTGCACATAAATAGACCTGCATGCAAATGCAGAACATTGGAAAAAGTCTCGAAATTTTGCAAAAAGGTTTATATGCTAGGCTGAGAAGGAAAAACAGCAAAATGCAGCAGTGCAATGGAAACAAACATCGACACAAAAAATCATGACACACATGAAGCATGTGACTTTAATATCCACTGAAACTTCCACTCGACTCAACAGGAGAAATATCCCCCTGACTACCAGTAGTTCAAAATTGTCCTCTGAGGAGGACATTTGTAAAACTGAATATCTCCCACCCACTGCATACTACTGAATTAACTCCTTTTGCTATCTACAGAGAACATTTAGGGCTTTTCAATGATACCAAATGTGAAGGGGTGGGGCTTTGGTACCTTTCTCTTTCTCATTAAGGAAAATGGCATCCATCAGTTCAAGCACATTTTATGTGAAGAGGAAAAGTAAGTGCATAATACTTTTAATGAACAAATTTTGGCAGGAAATGTTGTTGGTATATTTTAGATAAGTCTCAACAACACATTAAAACATTGTCTGAATTATTTAAACTGTATTTTAGCATAGTATTTAAGTGTTTAAAAGATGTCCTAAATTTTTTTTTTCTCAAGAAAAAAGTTTCCAGTATTCTAATTACCTTACAAAGATTGGGGAATTAAAAAAAATGTGATTGGGCAATGTTTTTTTCCTGGTAGTCAGGAGGATATGTCAACATAAGAAAACATCAGATCCGTATGGAGTGATGAGGTGACTGTAACCTTCCTCACATTCATACATGAAACAAATGTCTTAAAAATTGTGAGAAATGTTCATTGCAATTGTCTGCGTCTTCAAATGTCTTGTCAGTCCAAAAGTTGAACATAGTCAGTTTACTGTCATCTAAGACAAGTAAAAGAAAAAAAAAAAAAAAAACATTTGAGAAGCTGGAATTTTCTGTTGATTGACTAATTGATTAATAGTCTTATAATTTCACCTCTGGTTGTGTTATTGTCAGTGTGTTAACCCTCTGTGCATGTATGTACATATACAGAAAAACAGACTGTCAGTCTTACTCCAGCAGTGAAAACAGCTGAGTTGCCTCCCTCCAGCATCTCTTCTAGCTCCTCGTCAGTTGTTGCTTTTCCCGCTGTGATGAACAAAAAGAACAGTTACAGTTTTTCTCACAGTCATGAACAGATGAGAAAATCTGAGGAACTGTTACTTATACAAGCAAAATAAAAGATGATTGCTGCAATCACACTCTGCAATAATATACAGTATATAGTTGCTGTGTTCCTGACAGTGCTCTTGTGCACTGACTGACAGACACTTTTAGAGTCAGTAACACACATAATCTATGTCCTTTCAATAGACTGTGAAAGGTCTAGCATACCTATCACCATGCATATTGCTGGCAGTAGTATATTAAATGGCCTGTATAAAATCTGGTTATAATAGCCATATCTCATTTGTGGTATTACAAAACTTCAGCCTCACTTGAGTTTCTCGATGATTCATCAAAACTTTGTTTAGCTCTTGAAAAGTCACATTTAGACCTGACTATAACAGGTCAGAACTGTCTTTAATTATGTATTACAACATGTTAAAAGTGGTTAAATACCTTACTCTATACTATGACCTTTGTGGCTGTCATTGTCATGTTCAAAGCAATATATAAAACTTTACATCTGATAACAACAAGCTGCAATGGTGATAAGAGGCATATGGTAAAAGATATCATATAAGTTGTTATATTATGACCTAATGCCATTATGCTTGACAACTTCAAAAATTAAATGTGCCCTATAGAAAAGTAGTTGGAAGGCCACTCGGAAGACCAAGCCATGTTTGAAGGAGTAATAACACCATATGTGACACTGTATGATGGTGGCCTGAAGAAAGTTATAAAATCTCAACGTGTTCATGTAATGTGAAAAGTGATTGATGAACAGCTCTTAACACCATGCCCAAAGTAAAGTATCAAATCAATATGAAAAATGTGTCCATATCAAGACTTGTCCTTCATTTGTCTGATCGTAACAATCAATTGGAACTCACTGATTTCCAGCTGTCGCGCGATTCGTCCTTTGCTCTTATCTCTGAAGTCAACTTGAGCCTCGTTGTATTTTGTCATCACCTCTACAAACTTTTTGGCCAGGATAGCATGCTGAGGAAGGTGAAAATGCAGATACCCTTTAAATCGTATTATTATTACTATCATTATTTTCAAACTTTATTTAAACAGGGAGGTTTCACTGAGAGGAGGCCTCTCGTTGCAGTAAGATCCTGATCAAATTCTCACAGTAACAAATATTCACACCTCGAAGCTGCCCAGCATAACCACAGTTTCATCTGCTGGCCAGCTGCATTTCTTAATTGAATTTAAAAAGTAAGTAAGTGTTTAATGGCAATCACATGGTGTTTCCTGTGACTGTCATGTAAACAAGACAATGAAACAACCTCAATCAAAAAAATCTTACTTTTGTGTAATTCACACACTAAACTACCAATTTAGTTTAAGTCTTCACATGAAAAAAATTGCACTGATCTGTGTAACATCAGTCAGGCTCTTACAGAGATTAACAATCATTTTAAATTCCTTAAAATACTTCCTAAAATTATTTTTTAGTTTCTCAATTTTACACACAACGACAGAGAACATTTAAAGCAAGTACTCAAGCAGAGCTTTTTTTTCAGCTGTCCAGAGTGGATGAAAATGTAGTCAAATACACTCTCAGAATTTCTGGTTTGCTCCATTAAGTATGATATATGGTACATAATATGATGCATTTCATGAGTGAAGACTATATATGAAAAAGTAAATATTGGATACACAATGTAGAGCCAGTTTGGAAAGCCTCAGGAAATGTGTGAATGTGTAAACTCTACCTCTACAGCTTTGAGTTCCAGTTCAACATATAGTAGAATTTGGGTCAAGTAAACTTAATTTAGAGTTATTTATCATAGTCTGACCTGTGATTTGCGTATCCTGAGGTCAGCTGAGGCTCTCTCATCTGTGTTTGACTCAAGATGGCGCTCAATACCTGATGCATGTACACACAGGCACGTGCACACATGCAAACACACACATGCACGCACACAAATAGAGAGAGAGAGAACGGACAGGGAAGAACAAACAACAACAAATACTGTGATTCTGTTTGAAAATGATTGGCATTTACACACCCAAAACACAATCATTTTTTCCCACTTCGTGAAATTTCCTTTGTCGGACAACTCATAGACTTTGATAATACTTGAAAATTTTCCCACCCATTCATTGTTTATACTCACTTCATCCTGTTGTTCTTGGGAACAATGGTCTACCAAATGTAAAAACTAAACAAACCAAAAGTGAGCCTGAAAACAAAGTGAAAATAATAAACACTGACTCTTAAGTTTGTTTCTTGCATTGTTGGCCGACTTCTTGATATCATTGGTGAGAGCTTCAACGTCATCTTGTGTTTCTGAAAAAGAGAGCGAGAGCAGTTATGACAGCAAGAAATAATGGAAAGGAATAGCCTAAAAAATATTGAATGTGTGTGTGTCAGAGACACTTACTCTGGTCCGATGTGGGGGCTGACAAGATGGTGGAGTAGAGTTTTTTGATTTCTGTGACACTCTCATCAATCTTGTCAATGCTGGTACGGATATCTTCAATCTGAAAGACACACAAGTGTATGTGGACACACACAAATATTTTTTCTTCTTTCATTTTGTTCTTTTAGAAATGTGAGGAATATACAGGCAGACCCAAATAGAATACCTGTGCAAAGAAATCATCCATAAAAGCCTCATTCTCCATGGGAACCTCAATGTCATCGCCTCCAGCATCACTCTTCTGTTAAACACACAATCAATTGAAAATGGCATCAATGCTGAACTTGACCATAAAATTTAAAGGCTCTACCTCAAAACACACACTCAAAAATGGATATACAATAATAATAGAGCACCGAGAAACATGTATGTATGTATGTATGTATGTATGTATGTATGGATTGATTGATTGATTGATTGATTGATTGATTGATTGATTGATTGATTGATTGAAGAAAAATGGCCCTAACACAATATTCTGCTTCCAAGTCTAGAAGATTATGTGGCTTTGGGTTAAGGTAAGACATGGTTATGTCTTCATAATGATTTCCTGTTTTTTCCACGAATTTCCAGTCCCAGGTGAAAGGACCCAATCTGTTATTTCAGAGAGACATCTCTACAGAATTGTGTGTGCATGGCGCAGCTGCGTGCGTGCCACTGTCACGTGAGAACAACATCAAAGCAAAGCTCGCATGTGCTGCTACCTTCAGGCTGCACACATGAATCTTATTTAGCTACATAATCTTACATAATATGACAAACTTTTATTGAAAAATATGGATGGCGTAGGCTTTCGGACTAAAAGCCTATCTATTTTACAATGCAGGCTGTGGGTTGTCGGTGTCAAATTTATTCCTCCATATATTTCAAATATTCGGCTACTTAGTTTTTAATAAGAAATTTAATATGTTGTTGAAATATGCTATTGTCTAGTGATATTAATGGCATAAATATAGAGTGGACTTATCTTTAACAGCAATTTTGCCTCTACATATATGGGTACAGACTTATATAGCCTACATTTTGGCCTGTACTAGCAACAGGTTCTCCATAAGGTAACTATGACAAATAACAAAATTCTGTCTACCTCCTTCAGTTGCGCCAGTCGGTCTTTCATCTTGAGAAGCTGATAGATAGATAGATAGATAGATAGATAGATAGATAGATAGATAGATAGATAGAAAAGGCAGCGATCCCCCTCTAGTTTACTTTACAACAGCTACTAAAATAGCCTCCAAATTACCCCAGTGGAAATTATTAGCATCGTTCCTTCATTAATCCAGGAAATGTGATCGTAAATGAGCTGTCAGAGCCAGAGAACGAGCCGCAGACAAAAAGGTGAGTTAGTATAAGGAATTAATGATAGCACTAGAATCTACAATGTTTGGACGCTCCTCTCTGAGACGATATTTGTGGTCAACCTAACTTGAGGTCCCATTAAGCCTCTATCCTCTAAGAACGGATTAGGAGAGTAAGTTCTAGGACGATAAACCTCTCTCCCCCCTCATCCCTCCCACGTCCAGTGTAAAACCCAGGACGTAGCCTTTAGATTGTAATCTGCGAAATGCTAATAGAACCTGGCAAAGGGTAACCGAAAATATTATTTTTTGTCTTATTATTTAGCTTACTGTATTTGTGTTTGAATTTGAATGGGGATTGTATTGTATATATATATATATTAGAAAAAAAAAATGTGTGTTATGTATGTGCAATGTAACAGCATGCCAATCAAGAGAGACAAATGAATGAGGTAAAGATAATTGTTTATTATGATGTGACATTATGATATGTGATAATTCAGTTTTGTCAGAAAATCTTTGCCGGAGATTTTGTCATCAAAGGGTGTCTGCCCTGAGAAGCAGCAAGATAAGCTCCCTCATGAACTCCGGACAATGGTAGTGGTGGTACCTGATGACTGTGGAGAGTGATGAGGCTGATGAAATGATGAAGCTGGTGAATTTGTGAAGGCTGGCCAGTGATTTGGGGTCGAGGGGCGCATATAACAGCAGCGTAGGCAAGAGAGAGAGAGAATCATATTTAAACCAGCAGCAAGATGATAGGATCATAATGAAGGTGTGTCCCTGTGCTATTGGATGAATATATATTCCGATACTCCGTATCGCTGCTTTTTTCAATAGCTTCCATGTCATGTAACTTAATGACTCAAAATCCATATTGGATATTATTACTATAGTGGACAAATACGACACACCCCATCACGGTGTATTTTAGTGCCCGTAGTATTTTATATGTCATTTTATAGAAAAATTGGCAAATTTGAAATGTCCAAAACTGACATGAGAAGAGAGAGGAGAGAGCTGGCTCTCCAAACCTCAGAGGCAATCAGTCAAGCAGAATATACTTAAATTACAATTCTTTGTAAATAAATAAATAAATAAAATAGTTTTCTTGTTTCAGTCTTTGATGAGCACACTTGTACGGTGGCCGTCGAGGGCAAAAGCGCGGCAAACGGCAAAACGCTGCAAACGCAGGAATGATACACAAACAAAAACACACAAACACATAAAACAAATGCAACAGAAAAACGCTGCAAGAGAAAAATGCGGCAATCACAGAAACGAAGCAGAAGCAAAAACTCACAAACCCACAAAACAAATGCGAAAGAAAAATGCTGCAAATATCAAAAAACATACAAAACACCAAAACAACTGCAAGAGAGAAATGCTGCAAATTCATTCCACAAAACGGAAGTGCGCCAGGCCACTAGGGGCACTCGACATGAGGGTCTGGTCCTGTGGGACCAGACCATACTAGACATAAAGAGTAGACGCAGCATTGACCACTACTACCTATTGGCGCTGACGAGCCGTGGGGCCGCCGTCTTGGACCGGTCACCCGCTCCACTCAGTGCAGTTTGGCAGGCGCAATGAAGTGTCAGCGCATTAAATCCACACACACTCTCTGAATACTAAACTGATTTTCAGGCGTTTTTTTTTTTTTTTCTTTTTTTGATGCAAACGTTATGTTATGTATTAGAGAAAATTATAATTTATATAGAGTATCAATATAATTCATGCATATATAGCTGGGTAATTGGATTATATTGCACGTGTTTTCTGGTGGCCATGGCATCCAACATGAGTGCAGCACATCCATGTTTAGCCTGGTCTTCCTGGCATCTTCTCTCCAGCATATCCAGCATCATCTTGTTCAGGCCAGGCTTGTCATCCACCGAACGCCGCTATCTGTAAAAAAAAACTGAGAACTAGCTATTTAATGTGTTTGCATCAGTAATATCAAAAAATTTAATTGGACAACATTAAGACTACCTTTGTAATGTATGTGGATGTGGAAGGGGAAAATGTTGAGTCTCTCTGAGGTACTTGTATGCCTTTGGACCATGTAGATGGAGCGTGATTGCAGACTCCGTGTAGTCTTTTGTGTACTCATGGCCCTGTTTTGCCATGAAGTCCATCTGAAGATCTGAAAGTTTAAGGGCAAAAATGAACAAGTCCCCTTCAGATAATAACTAAGGAGTTTAATAACAAGTGTAAGAATAACATGTACATGAATTCCAAAGTGCTAATTTCATTTTACCTGAGTAGAATTCAAGCCTCTCTTTGAGCTCTTCTTGCCCTCTTTTCTCTGGCCATGGTGTTCTTCTTCTCTTGCTCCAGACTTTCCACTCTTGCTAGGGCTTGATTGAGTCTGGTAGGAGAAGCAGGCAAAGCATAGCCATGATCCTAGACAGAGGGATGAACATGGTTTGAGTGATGTTTCACTTCACACACATCACTTTGACACCACTAGTGTATGGCCCACATTCTTTCTTATAGTCATCAGCTGTCAGAGCCACTGCCAGCACCGTGTGTGTGTGTGTGTGTGTGTGTGTGTGTGTGTGTGTGTGTGTATGTGTGTGTGTGCGTGTGTGTGTGTGTGTGTGTGTGTGTGTGTCAGGAATGCTTTTTCAACATGTCTTCAATTGCATGTGAATGGGTTTATTTGTGAGTGGGTTTAATATGAGTGGCAGCAAACGAGTGAGATTTTAATATGTCTAGGACCATTGTGATATGATGTTTACAATAGAAATACTCACATCATTAGGCTGAGGTTGTGGGTGTGAGGTTCCAGTTTCTGGATCATCCTGAGAGGCCACGGACAGGCTCTCTTCAGCTCCTCTGGAGGTAGATGTAGTCCTGCCCTTTTCCGGCTAAAATGAAAAAGAATATACAGGGGTAAATACCTCACCCTGCCATGTGATTGATAACAGAATATTTACATTTATGAATGCTAATTGCCTTATGATGGGCAGCACGGTGGCGCCGCAGGTAGTGCGCGTGTCTCACAGCAAGGAGGTCTCTGGTTCGATCCCCGGGTCGGGCAGGGCCTTTCTGTGTGAAGTCTGCGTGTTCTTCCTGTGCATGCGTGGGTTCTCTCCGGGCACTCTGGCTTCCTCCCACAGACCAAAAACATGCTCATTAGGTCAACTAGTGACTCTAAATTGTCCATAGGTGTGAGTGTGAGTGTGAATGGTTGTATGTCTGTCTATGTTGCCCTGCAATCGGCTGCCGACCGGTTCAGGGTGTACCCCGCCTCTCGCCCATTGGCAGCTGGGATAGGCTCCAGCCCCCCGCAACCCCGAAAGGGATACGCCTGTATAGAAGATGAATGAATGAATGAATGAATGAATGAATGGCCTTATGATGATGAGGAGGTGAACTGGGAAGCTGAAGATGGATGGAAATATGAGTCGGACAATCTGACCTGTCCAATCAAAATAGCCCTGCTTAAAATGTTCACAGAAAAGCACTGAGGAATCACTTGCAGTGAATCCTTCCCTCCTCAAAGCCACTTCCCACTTCTTCCTTACATCTTTGTCTTTGGGAAACCTTCAAAATGAAAACAGGACATTTGGGAGAGTCTACACAAAAACATTTTACAAAGGAGGTCAAGCTTATTTTCTTCCTTCAAATTACTTACAACCTCTCTTCAACAAAACTCCTATTTTGATGCATATGTGTTGATAATGAACCAAAACTGTGAATAAGCTTGTTTGCAAACTATTCTACAGTCAGATGTTCAGTTGTCTGTATTTTTAAGTAAGTGGGGTGGGTATGAGACATGAGAGGTAGCTTACTGTTGTTAGAGTGAATTACATGTGAATAATACAGTCTGTGCCACCTGTGTAAAATTTGCTGGTCAATGTTATACCAGTAGTATTTGTTTTATTTCTACAATAGCATTCTTGTGTCAGTTGTAATCTAAGTCAGTGTTATGGAATATGACTTATAAAGTCTCAGTTCATAGACGGCTGAACACCGACACTAAACATAGCCTAGCTAGTTGTCTACAATTTCGCTGGTGGGCATAAATACAGTACAGTAATATTTGATTCAAAAAATACAACCAATAGTAATGTTCAGTCTTACTTGTGAAAAGTAATCCCCCATGCCCTGTTTTCAACGGTCTGCCGATTTGAACAGGAATATGCTGCACAGTGCTCTGGCATCTTGTTTCTTCTGTTGCTCAACTAGGAGTACAATGAACGGTCCAAGATGGTGGCCGCATTTCTTGCGCCCCAGTAACCAATGCGGCGTCTACTCTTTATATGTCTGTGGTCACCAACCTGTCTCTTTTGAATTAAAACTCTCTATAAATTATGTTATTACTGTTCTTTTTCTTCTTTTAAGTAAACATCTGTTTTTAATCATTAACCAAAACATTGTATTTAATGAATTGATTTTTCCACCATGAATATCACTGTTATTAACTCAAACGTCTCTGTTTTGAATAAACCATGAATTATTTTTTAATGCAGATTTTTAACCTGAGTTACATATTTTTTTTGTCATATTTGCTAAAACTACCCCTATGCCCAGACAGCAGTACATGAAACATGTAATCTGTAAAAAAAAAAAAAAAAAAACGGCTCCATTGGTCCCACCTACTGCTCCTACTGCGATTTGCAAGAATCCACCACGCCCAACACAGAACAACCAATCAGAGCCAGAGGAGCATCTGAGGGAGTGTCTGACATCTGTCAATCACTACTCACACACGCTGTGAACCGCCCCTTCTCTTCACTCATGTTGCCAGCTGTCGCACTCAAACAGCTCTGTGAGTGGCGTCAGGAGGCTAGTGAAAGCTGTGGCGGAGCAACAGCCACCCGCAAAGGAAACACTGCCCGTACCGCTGCTGCCAGCAACAGCATATACGGCTAAGACAGCAAATAACTATAAAGCTAATATGGTGATTGTTACAGTAACACTCCGCAGCGTGTACGGTATCTTAGTGACTGTGATGTAGCGGCTGGGCAGAGTTAACTTGTTTCTAGTTGCTAGGGCTAACGTTACTGGTTGTCACGGCAGCCGCGCAGACGCCGCAGGGAGGAGGGGCTTGGAGGCAGGGCATGAGTGCAGCGGAGAGAGGGGGAGGGGAGTGACGTGGAACTTGGGTCACATTTTCAGGCTGTGGGGCGGTGGGGGTTAACATGTAAAGCACTTTGTGCTACATTGCATGAAAAGTGCTCTATAAATAAAGATTGATTGATTGATTGATTGATTGATTGATTGATTGATTGATCTTACATACTGCAGCTTTGATGTTGCATTTTTCGTTTGAAAGCACCATGATTTGGGGAACTTCCAAAACCTCACATCAGAGCTGGAGATGCAACAAAAGGCACATGCCCAACTTGACAGTGCGTGCTACATGGAGCAGATTGACAATTGTCTGACAATTGATGTTGAGGCTGATTCACTCACTTCAAAAATTTCAACAGTGTTTCACCTGAACTTGTCACAAGTGGAGGATGAGATTTTGACACTACAAGCTGACATTCAGGGACATGGAATTTACTCACACAGGAAAAGTACCCAAGCATGAGGAAATGTGCCACCTCCTTGACTGCATTATTCAGCTATTTGTGTGAGTCAGCCTTTTCCCACATGAAGATTATTAAGTCCAAACACCGTTCCACCACGATGATGATGATCATCATTTGGAAGTCTGCTTGAGGCAGGCTACCAGCAGCTACTGTCTGGACTATACAACTCTGGCTGATTCTGTCCAGTGCAAGTCATCAGAGTAAGGTAATGACCAAAAATGTAAGGAGTTGTATTGTGCCATATGGGTTCATGCAGTTATACACGGTACACCAACATATATTGCATATATAAAGTATGCTCAGTATATACACCACCATTCAAAGGTTTGGGGTCACTTTGAAATGTCCCTATTTTTTTCAATGAAGATAACATTAAATGAATCAGAAATACAGTCTAGACATTGTTAATGTGATAAATGATTATTCCAGCTGCAAATGGCTGATTTTTAATGGAATATCTACATAAGTGCACAGGGGCCCATTTCCAGCAACCATCACTCCTGTGTTCTAATGGTACATTGTGTTAGCTAATTGTGTTAAAAGGCTAACTGATGATTAGACAACCCTTGTGCAATTATGTCAGCACAGCTGAAAACTGTGCTGATTAGAGAAGGTATAAAACTGGCCTTTGAGCTAGTTGGGTATATGGAGCATCAGCATTCGTGGGTTCAATTATACTCTCAAAATGGCCAGAAAAAGAGAACTTTCTTGTGAAATGAAATGAAGGCTATTCCATGCAAGAAATTGCCAAGAAACTGAAGATTTCCAACAATGGTGTGTACTACTCCCTTCAACGAACAGCACAAACGGGCTAATAGAAAGAGAAGTGGGAGGCCCCGGTATGCAATGAAGCAAGAGGACAAGTACATTAGAGTCTCTAGCTTGAGAAATAGACGCCTCACAGGTCCTCAACTGGCAACTTCATCAAATGGTACCCGCAAAACGCCAGACTCAACGTCCACAGTGAAGAGGCCCCAGGATGCTGGCCTTCTAAGCAGAATGGCAAAGAAAAAGCCATATCTGAGACTGGCCAGTGAAAGGAAAAGATTAAGATGGGTAAAAGAACACAGACATTGGACAGAGGAAGATTGGAAAAAAGTGTTAAGGGCAGATGAATCTTATTTTGAGGTGTTTGGATCACACAGAAGAACATTTGTGAGATGCAGAACAAGTGAAAAGATGCTGGAGGAGTGCCTAACGCCATCCATCAAGCATGGCGGAGGTAATGTGATGCTCTGGGGCTACTTTGGTGCTGGGAAAGTGCGAGATTTGTACAAGGTAAAAGGGATTTTGAATAAGCAAGGCTCTCACTCCATTATGCAAAGCCATGCCATACCCTGTGGACAGCACTTGATTGGTGCCAATGTCCTCCTACAACAGGACAATGACCCAAAGCACACCTCCAAACTGTGCAAGAACTATTTAGGGAAGAAGCAGTCAGCTGATATTCTGTCTGTATTGGAGTGGCCAGCGCAGTCACCAGATCTCAACCCTCTTGAGCTGTTGTGGGAGCAGCTTGACCGTATGGTATGTAAGTGCCTATTAAGGAATTCCAACTTGTGGGAGGTGCTTCAGGAACCGTGGGGTGAAATTTCTTCAGATTACCTCAACAAATTGACATGTAGAATGCCAAAGGCCTGCAAGGCTGTAATTGCTGCAAATGGAGAATTTTTTAATGAAAGCAAAGTTTGAAGGACAAAATTATTATTTCAAATAAAAATCATTATCTCTCCCCTTGTCAATGTCTTGACTATATTTTCTATTCATTTTGCTACCCATTTGATGAATAAAAGTGTGAGTTTTAATGGAAAACATGAAATTGTCTGGGTGACCCCAAACTAGTAGTGTAGTATATATAAATGGTGTATATATAAATAAATATATGTTTATGTTGTTTACATTTGTAATGTAGATCATTTTGACTTGGTCATTTTAAAAGTAGCTCTCAAGCCGAAAAAGTGTGGACACACCTGCCATATACCATTTCATCTTTTCTTAGGGATACTGCAGGAATCTAACCAGGTGAATGTTGTTGAAACTCAGTATTGTTTAATCCTGGTTGACTGTATTAGAACAGAACTGTAGAGCATTGGAAAACTGTTGTGTTCCCACTGCAGCACTTCATTTCAATTCCATTTTAACCATAGATGAAACTATACTGTGTCACTGAACACATTGAAAATGAGACATTATTTTTTCGCATCTCTTTGTGCACAGAGCTAACACCTTTTTGTTCAGTTTGGTTTTAGAGTTTTGTATACCTTCCAGCACAAGGGTGTAGGTTAGGTTTCAAAATTGAGAGGGACGTAACCAAATTATATTTGGCTATATCATTTTTAAGGCTGTAATGGGTTTTTTTTTCTTCCTTTGGTTTTCAATTACATTTTATATTGTATTTTATTAATTGTACTAATTAATCTGGGGCTATCTTTAACATTTTAGTAAATGAGCTTTTCTAAACACACACAAAAAAATCTAATCATTATAATATGCAACTACATTGACAAAGGAATGAAAATATACAGTGTGCTAACTTTGTGTATCTGAAAAGGGTCTGTTCACCCAAATCACAAATTACCATATGTTCTTACTGACCTTTAGTCAGTCAGTATCAAGTATTCAGTCATGAAGGAGAGAGAGAGAGCACCTGCATTCCAGTGTCTACTATCCAAGAGCAAATGGAGCTGTCCACAGATTTAACAGGGTGCTGAAAGAGTGCATACAGACTGCTGCAAGAATACATTGACCATTGAAACAAGCAGTAACAGAGTACTTACAGAACTATCATGCTACATCCCATGCTACACCAGAAGCTACTCCATTTGAGCTGCTGAGTGATAGGAAAATGAGCACAAAGCTGAATGTTCTGTCTCTCACAAGCACGTGGAAACGAGTGCAGAGACAGAAAAACTGAGGCAAAAGTATCCACATTCCGAATGAATGACACTGTACATGCGGAGACCTTAAATGTCCGTAAGGGATTATTCAGATTCACAGAACCTCTGACAGTCACTGAAAAAAAAAGAAAGGGGGACCAAATACTTACCTACTCAGCGACAGTCAGAAATAGTATGCATCAAAACTTTTACACTTCCCTGCACCAATAAGGACATGTGACTGTGCCTGATGGGCTCAAAATGCCGAGAATGTGCTGCATAATAACTATGTCGGTTTTGTAAGGTAAAGGCAAAAGAGACGGGGCCCATGGACTGAGCATACTGGCCGAACTTAAAAGTTCTCATACTGTTCTATGAAAAAAATCTAATAATTTCATGCTGTTCTGAGGAGTGAACGGAAACATTAACAGAAACTCATGTCACGTTAATACCAAAGACGAATGTTTATTTTTTTTTAAAGTTCATAATATAGTGGTTACTTTATACTAAATGACTAATGCTAATTTGTCCTCTGTGGAGGACATTTGTAAACCTGAATATCTCCCACCCACTGCATAGCCTACTACTGAATTAACTCCTTTTGCTATCTACAGAGAACATTTAGGGCTTTTTAATGATAATGTGACAGGGTGGGGCTTTGGTACCTTTTCCTTTTTCATTGAGGAAATTGGTGTCCAGTTCAAGCGCTTTTTATGGGAAGAGGAAAAATAAATGCAATAATACTTATTATTGAACAAATTTTGCCTTGAAATGTTGTTGGCATATTTTAGATAAGTGTCTTAACAACACATTAAAATATTGTCTGAATTAACTGTATTTTAGCATAGTATTTAAGTGTTTCCAAAGTGTCCCAAAAAAAGGTTTTTTTTTTTGTTTGTTTTTCCCCAGAAAAGTTGTTTTCAGTATTTTAATTACAAAAAAATTGTGATTGGACGACATTTTTTTCCCTAGTAGTCAGGAGGATAAGGGAAATTTTCCTGTCCCACCACCCTTACCACTGTCCATATCATACATTTAGACAAGGGGACATGTCATGAATCCTAAAATCACTACTAGGCTGCACTTGCTTTAAAATATCAGAGTAACAAGTGTTGGGTTAACTAGTTCCTACATTAAGTAAGTGACTACACTTAGGTGGTCAGAACGAGATACCAGATGCTGTGAACTGCATTACATAAATGGAAATGTAAAAGGGCATATTCTTCTCCTCTTTCTCCATCTTCTTCTGCCTTGTCAATTGATGTTCCAGCTAACGTTCTACATACTGCCACCTGTTGTATGCATCCCGTCAGGTTATTTTTCTTTTTTTAAAGAAAGGTTAAAAGTACGGGAGAGTTACAGGAAGGTGTTTAACGGAAGGACAGAATTCCGGGAAAAACGGGGGAGTTGACAGGTCTGCATCATGCTATTCCAACCGTACTGCACTGTACCTTACCTGTACTGTACTTTAAAACCTCACCTGAACTCCTCCACTTATCCCTGGACATCTTCTATAGTTGCAGGTACTGATATAGCTATTTACTTGTTAAAATTCATTTTATAATGCACAACAACATTATTAGCACCCCTTATTAGCTTTGTGTTTTGTTTTGTTTTTTAACGACAATTTTAAAAAGCTTAAACTACTGTGAAAGCGATGTGCTCGTTAAGTGTTAAGTCTACGCGTTATATCACATCTTTTGTTGTTTCCGATGTGATTTACCTGATTTAAATGACATTTCCTACAGTATCGTGAAGGCAGCACGTCTTGGCTGCCCCTCCACCCATCTATCTCCGCTGTCTGAGAGGTTTGTTGTATGCTGCAGTGTGTCACTGAGATAGTAGCCTGTAATTGTGTTTAGACCACCGAATAGATGGACAGTCCACACTTCAGGGTAAGTAAAATTTAGCAAAGACTACCGTCAGCCTTCCCGTTTGAAAACGGGGAGGCTGCGGGTTTGCAACCCGCGTAATTCGACAGAGACACATTTTGTTCCTAAACGTCCATAAAAAAAGAGGTTGGACTACATGACCCAAAGCATTCATTGAATACGTTGAACTGCATCGAAAACAAAATAAATAATCAGATATATTTCTGCATGTCTGTCTGCAGTTGTTATCTGTCCTCAGGGACTGCTAGTATGCTTTTTTATTTTGTACAGGAGCTTCCTAAAAAGCTCTAAAGCTTCTGGAGTGTTTGTCAAATAGGGTTTCAGCTCGTATTAGAGGCACATTATGGCCGCGTGTGCTCGGTCGAAGGACTTACTTTGAGAGAATGGTCAGATTCAACAGACACAACTGACCTTTTTTTTTTTTTTTTTTTTTATCGGTTCACGCGGCCACACCTCTACAAGCTATTATTCGTCACAGTAAGCACATCAGCAATATACACCTTTCCAAAAGTCCGCTTGAGAGGCTATTGCAGATACATCTAGACTAAACAAAATGTGGTGAATACTACGTAGCTGAATGTTTGTTTAAGTCATGTGTAAGGGAGAGTTAAATGGGAAGAGGCCACCGCACCCAGGCTGGAGCCTGTGAGGATTTCAAGTGCTGTTGGAAATATTAGAGGTGAGAGGGGAACCTCATAACACGGGGACTGAAAAAGAAAGACATAACTGGAGAAATTTCATACACACACACACACACACACACACACACACACACACACACACACACACACACATATTTGAACTGTTCCATATACAGCAGCATACACTGAGGAATATTATGGGTGTTATTCAAGGTTCTGCTAAATTAAGACCCAGCACTCTGAGAATAGAAAGGCAGCAGGCAAAGCAGCTGAAATGTAGATGGTGCAGACTATGCAGACTGGCTGGGCTGATGGAAAACAGCTATCTTTCTAATGACAGAAAACTCATTAGTTAAAGAGGTTACTTTTAATTAATGGTTTGCAGTGAGGAGATAGCTGTTTGGAAAGGTGAACTTTTTTGACTCTGAATTCAATCTTGCACATCATGGTCTGTCTGAAAAAGTGACAAGAGGAACAAATATCATTCATGTCTTAATCATCAAACCTCAACACTTTTTGTTAACAAAATGTGTCCTCAGCACAGAGTAACAAAAACTGCTAGTACCCGAAGCTGACATGGAATGTCTTGTCTCACTTCTCAGGAGTTTTCAGGCACACTTAAAGTGAATTGAAAATGCTTAAAAAGTACGTAAAAATACAGTAGTAGCCCAATGTAGATGTATCGACACTCAAAGTACAACAACAACTTAAGTTGAACTTTTGTTCAACTTAAATACTATTTAAGTGTCAGAAGTACAAAATGTAGCACACTTTAAGTACACTATTTAATAGTCTCGGTGCAAGTACACTTTAGTATGCCCAGTACATTAATATGGAGTATATTGTACTCGTACTCGTACTTGTACTTGTACTTGTACTTGTACTCGTCATCTTCCTCTTCACCATAGGTGAGGGTTGGAACGTAGATTGAATGGCAAATTGAGGGCTTTGCCTTCTGGCTTAGCTCCCTCCTCACCACAACGGACTGTTTGAGCACCTGCATCACGGCAGCCCCTGCCCCAATACACTTATTGACCTCCTGTTTCTTCCTACCCTCCCTTGTGAACAATACCCCGAGATACTTAAACTCCTCTACCCCAACCCAGAGTGGGCAATCCAACCTTGTGGATGTCATCCATCCCCGGGGCTCCACCGCAGCACAGTTGCTTAATTACTGTTTGCCCCCCTCTCATCTTGTAGGAGGTTCAGGAGCCTCCATTCCTGCACTAGCAAGCACAGAAACTGCTTCTTCCCCAGAGCTGTTACCCTGCTGAACTCCGTCCCCACTTTGAACATGGTGTCAGTTATTGACAAACAGCGACCTGCACAGAAGTTCAACAACTGAACACCACTTGGGTTCAGATCAAGCAGGCCGTTCCTCCCAATCGCGCCCCTCCAGGTCACACTGTCATTGCCCACATGAGCTTGAAGTCCCCCAGCAGGACAATGGAGTCCTCAGTCGGGGCATTATCCAACACCTGTCCCAAGGACTCCAAAAAGGGTGGGTTCTTGGCGCATAAATACAAATAACAGTCAGGACCCATTCCCCGACCCGAAGGCACAGGGAAGCAACCCTTTCATCCACCAGGGTAAACCTCAATGTACAGAGAGTCTGGGGGCACCGCGAACAACTCCAGCATGAGAGAGAGTCCAACTCCTCTCAAGGACTTCGGTTCCAGAGCAGGCGCTATGAATTGAGGTGAGCCCAACTATACCTACTCGGTACTGCTCAACCTCTTCCACACGCTCCAGCTCCTTCCCCACCAGAGAGGTGACATTCCATGTCCCAAAAGCCAGCTTCTGTGTCCAGGGATCAGACTGCCAAGGCCCTCGCCTCGGGCTGCTGCCCTATCCACACTGCACCAGACCCCTTGTGGCTCCTCCTGTAGGTGATGGGCCTACTGGAAGATGGACCCATGTCTCTGTTTCGGGCTGGGCCCGACGTAGCCCCATGGGCGAAGGCCTGGTCACCAGGCACTTGCTGGAGGGCTTCATCCCCAGGCCTGGCTCTGGGCGGGGCCCCAGTATCCCTCTGGGCAGGGTACACTGGTCCTTGTTGATGTTTTTACATAAGTCTGGCCATTCACCTAGGACCAGTTTGCCTCGGCAGACCCTACCAGGAGATATTTCGCCTTTGGTAACATAGCTCCTAGGGTCATTAGGGCTCTCAAACTCCTCCAACATGATAAGGTGGCAACTCAGGGAAGAGTATATTGTAGTTATTTTTTTTTCTTTCTCACTGGGGAAGTAAGTCTGCATTGTGGGAACACTGTATGGTATTCCGATAATAGGGTACTATGAGACTTGGCCCTTGACCATTTAGGGCTTTGTAGGTAAGGACGAGGATTTTTAAATTCTATTCTAAATGTAACAGGGAGCTAATGGAGAAGGGCTAATATGGGAGAAATATCAAATCTTTTCCTAGTTTTTATCAGAACATATACCGCAGCATGCAGGATCAGCTGGAGAGTTTTAAACAATGTGTTGTGGCAGCTTCATAATAGGCAATTGCAATAATCCAGCCTGCACATAACAAATATCTAGACTATTTTTTCTTTATCATTTTGAGAAAGGTTCTGCCTATATCAGAAAATCACAATACTCAGCCTGCTTTTCATGTATCTGTATGTTTGAAACCAACAGGTCTTTATATCACATTTTACACTATGGCTTCGCCAGTATCTGGAGTTATTGCAGAGGAGGAGAGTCATAATATCTACCTGAGCTATTACACTAGATGAATTAAACCATTTACTTAAACCAATTTTAAAGCCAACATGGCCAGCCATTATAATTTAATACCTACATGAATGAAATGACTGTAGAAGAAATGAATAGATGAGCAGACTGTGTAATGGAGTATTTCACACAGGTTATTTTATCACTGGAATCCACAGAATCCTCCCAGATAAATGCTATTTTTTTTTAAACATTGTCAGTAGCATACTTCACAATATCATAAGACATACTCCGAGTTCGTATTTGCCAGTGATGCTTTTAGCCTACATAAACATTTAGCCTTTTAGTTTGGATATTCTTCAAGATGAATTTGAATTGTATTTGCTTTACAGCAGAATATCTTCTCTGTTTAATGTATTATTCCTGAACTTAGGAGATGACAAGATCTGGGGCTAAGCCCAGACCGACTGGGGCCGAGGTTAAGGTGCAACAAACCAACAAAGACAGTTCTGCATGTAAAGTCTGAACACTTCTACATGCAGAATCTAAAGCCTGATAAGACACTCAAAATGTGTTACCAACTCCTCAAGTATTTTATACCTTACAACTAAACTCTGTATGCCTACATGACAAAATCGTGTAGCACCTTAAACATTGTTCATTACTTAGCCATGTTCTAAGAATGGAAGATTTAACGTTTCATGCACTCATCCACATCATTACCACATGTTCAGTTAATTTAATTTGTAGTCACTTCAAATTACATAGAACGCAATGAGTTTGTTTAGAATAGTTAGTTAGTCTTTGTTCTATTTGTTATGTCTGGAGACCACTTTGCCAAAAAATGACTCTAAAAACAATTTCCCAAATTGGGATCAATAAAGAAGCAGTCTAGTCTAATGCCAAGGCACAGAGGACAAAAACACAGGTAGTCGTTAAACAGTTTTTATTAATTAAACAAAAGAACAATCGACCAAAATCTCTCCACAGGAAGAAAAACCCCACAAAACACAAAAGAATCACAAGCTAACTTAGAGAGTACCAACAACAAAATAGCACACAACTACGGAGGCAGGCAGGCAGAAATATTAATCTATTAACAGGCACAGAAAAAAGGGGCATCAGGTGGACTCAGAGGACTGGATGAAACCGGCTTTAGCTAGGAGACATTGATGGGTGGACCCTGATGGAGGGAGGTAACTTAAGGATTAATTAGTTTCTCAATAACAAAAGGACCAATAAAACAAGGGGTTAATTTATGGGATTCCGTCATTAACACAATATTTTTAGCTGAAAGCCAGACACTCTGACCTGGAGTGTAGACAGGAGCTGGGGTGCGATGACTGTCTGCTATCCTTTAATTCTCAGCTGCTGTGCAAAGAAGCACAGCACGGGCATCCTCCCACACCTTCCTGCACCTGCGCAGATGAGCCTGGATGGAGGGGAATGCCAACTCCTCCTCCTGCTCAGGAAATAATGGCGGCTGATATTCCAGCGCAACCTTGAACGGAAACATCCCTGTGGCAGATGTGGTGAGGGAATTGTGGGCGCATTCCACCCATGGCAACAGGGCGGACCACTCAGATGGATTTATCGTGGCGATGCAGCACAGGACAGCCTCAAGGTCCTGGTTAGCCCTCTCTGTTTGCCCGTTGGTCTGTGGATGGAAACGTGAGGAGAGACTAACAGAGGCACCAAGAGCAGAACAGAAAGCTTTCCAGACCTCAGAGACAAACTGTGGGCCTCTGTCAGACACTATGTCTACACATAGTGTACAGACGTGGAAAACCTGTCCACTACAGTCATTATAGTGTCATTACCTGCAGACATGGGCAAACTGGTCACAAAGTCCAGGGCGATGTGAGACCATGGTCGACTGGGAACAGGAACAGGTCTGGCCACCAGAAATGTCTTTTAAGAAGGGTGTAAGTGTGGACCACCCTGGGGTGACAGGACACACAAGAGGAATGCCCCCACCGAAGAACCTGGGCATGCACACTTTCTGGCACAAATTTTTTGGAACGGGACCGTTACCTGGGTCAGGATTAGTCTGCAGGGCCTTCTGGATGGCTGTCTTGATGTCCCAGGTAACACCCGCTACAACACAGGACGCAGGGAGTATGGTCTCAGGGACAGAATCCTCAGCTGAGTCAGAGAACTGTCGAGACAAAGCATCAGGTTTAATATTGCGAGAACCTGGTTTGTAAGTTAAAGAGAAATTAAACCTGCTGAAGAACAAAGCCCATCTGGCCTGCCAGGAATTCCGTCGTTTGGCTGCTTGGATATAGGTGAGATTCTTATGATCCATCAAGATCATGAACGGTTGCTCCACCCCCTTGAGCCAGTTACGCCACTCCTCCAGCACCAGCTTCACAGCCAGAAGCTCCCGGTTGCCCACGTCATAGTTCCTCTCCGCGGATGAAAGTGTTCTGGGAAACAAGGCATGGGGTGCAGCTTGTTTTCCTGGTCAGATTGCTGAGAGAGAACGGCTCCTACATTAGAGGCGTCCACTTCTACGATGAACTGTCTCTCTGGGTCCGGGTGAATGAGTACCAGCGCTGTGGAGAGTAGAGTCTTTTGGCTTTGAAAAGCCTGCTCTGCGTGGTCTGACCAGTAGAATGGAGTCTTAGTCGAGGTCAGTTTGGTGAGTGCTGACGCCACTTTACTGTGGTCCTTAAAGAACCTCCTATTAAAAGGAGCAAATCCCAAGAAGCGCTGCAGCTGCTTACAATCCCCAGGGGTAGGCCAGTCAGAAACAGCCTTGATTTTTTTTCCAGGTCTGCCTTACCTGCCTGCTCTCAAAAATGTAGCCTAGAAAAGGTATCGGCATGAAACTGCCACTTTTTGGCTTTCACGAAAAGCCAGTTCTCTAAGAGACGTTCAAACATGCTTCTCCAGGCTCTTCGAAGAAAATCAAGATGTCGTCCAGATAAACAAAAACAAAACGGTGGAGGAAGTCCCTCAGGATATCATTAACTAAAGATTGGAAAACTGCTGGAGCATTTGTCAACCCAAATTGCATAACAAGATATTCAAAGTGACCTAATGGTGTGTTAAATGCTGTTTTCCACTCGCCCCCCTCTCTTATAAGCACTAGATTGGAAGCGTTACGGAGGTCGAGTTTAGAAAATACCAGCGCTCCTGCATGGGCTCGAACGCAGCACTGATCAATGGGAGAGGGTACTTGTTCTTTATGGTAATATTGTTTAGACCCTGGAAGTCAATGCATGGGCGGAGGGTTTTATCTTTCTTGTCCACGAAGAAGAATCCTGCACCCAGCGGGGAAGATGAAGGCCAGATAATACCTGCGGCTAAGAATCCATGAATGTACCCCTCCATGGCCTCATGCTCGGCTTGAAGAGGTTGTACAACCGGCTAGTCGGGAGAGGTACCCCCAGGAGGAGATCAATTGCGCAGTCATAGAGGCGATGAGGCAGCAAGGATAAGGCATGATCCTTACTAAAAGCCTCTGCTAAGTCATGATAAACTTTAGGCACCCCCATCAGATCAATAGACTCCGCCCCCCTGCTGGGGCAAGCACGGAGAGGAGGCACAAAGAGAGGCAAAGATTACTCCAACCCATCACCCTCCCTGTCTCCCAATTAATGTGCGCATTGTGAAGTTTAAGCCAGGGGTAACCGAGGACTATCGGGGTAGACAGGGACGAGAGAAGTTTAGATTGAATTGTCTCCTGATGATTAATAGAGAGAACGAGAGTGAACGGAGTGGTTTGATGGGTGACGTCAGCTAGTCGCTTCCCATCTAGTGCACTAACAGGGACTTTTAGTGTGCTAGACGAGGCAAATGCCAGCCTGTCTAGCAACTTCTACATCAAGGAAATTATCTTCCGAGCCAGAATCAGGGGCAACGACTGCCCACACTTACTGCGGAGCCTGCTCTTTTGGCTGCTTAGGGCAATGAGCAATAAAATGGGTTTTCTCACCGCAGTAAAGAGAAACGCTTGAGCTCAGACATTGCTGCCGTTCAGCGGGGGTGAGACGAGTCTGCCTCAGCTGCATGGGTTCCTCCTCCACCCTTACCACAGGAGTAGAACTCAGAATGAACAGCGGTGGGGAGTTCCTAGCTGGCACTGTGGACAGAGGACGGCAGCTCCTCTCCCAGCAACTCCTCCGCAGGCGGTGATCGAGCCTGATCATCTCTAGAGGCCAACTCATCTTTAACTGCCTCACTCAAACCATTAATGAAAACCACCCTCAGGGCCTTCTTGTTCCATCTTGAATCTGCCGCGAGAGTACGAAACTCAATGGAATACTCAGCTACGGACCTAGACCCCTGGTGCAAACTTAAAAGCCTAGCTGAAGCATTCCTGAAATAATCCGGGTGATCAAACATGGACCTCGGTCTAGCAGTGAATGTATCAAAAGACATACTCTCAAATGCCTGATTGGAGCAAACAGCCTCTGCCCACAAGAGTCCCAACAACAAAATAGTACACAACTACAGAGGCGGGCAGGCAGAAATAATAATCTACTAACGGGTACAGGGAAAAGCAGACGCTACGTGGCCAGGAACGATGACACAGGAGACAGAGATCACGAGCAGAATACAGGATACCAAGGTTATCAAGATTACCAAGACGAACTGACAACCAGAAGCATGGAACAAAACTCATGGAGCTAATTGCAGGATGCCGATCAGCTGTGCTGCCACTAAACACACCTGCCCACCACACCTCCAAACGTGCACAAAATAGATAATGATGACACCAGAAACACAAAAGAACAATGCCAAAAAAAAAAATCCCCAAACCCCCACACTATTTTCTAGATGATGTACACACATTTAGTTTACATTGGTTTGTAGTTGGTTTAATTTAATTTTAATGTCAATTAAAAGTTATATTAATTAATAATTATATTAATTAGTTTCTCTTTGCTTTTGAGTTACCTGGCTGCTGAGTACTATTTCCTGGTCTGAGAAAAGAAGGGGTTGACCCAAGCCAAAAATCAGCCAGTATACAGTATATGTAACAGTGATACCAGGATACAAGTGCAGCGCTGACTGAACAGAGATGCACATGAGTCTCACTGATAATCTGGTCCAGAAGGGGCAAGGTGAAAGTCATAGTCAGGATCACAGAGCAGAGGTCTATACCAGGGAATAGGAGAGCAGGCGAGGTCAAAGGCAGGCAGGGTCGGTAACGGGGAGTCTGTCCGAGAATGATCGCTGGAGAGTCTTGCATAAGGGCTAAGAACAATCTGGCAAAGAGTGAGTGTGAGGGAGCAGCTTAAGTATGGCACTGATTGTGACTAGTCTCAGGTGTGTGCTCCGGTGACTGAACAGGTAGGAGTGACTGAGAGGTGAAGCATGCTGGCTGAGCAGGTGTGCAGATGAGGGAGAGAGTGGCAGCAGGTTAGGAACTGGCAGACTGTGACAGTATCTCTCATGCTTCATTCTGTTAGGTCTGTTAGTTGAGTTACCATCTTGTTTTCTTAGCCTTATTTTTCAATATAGTTAATGTTTTGTTGACCTCTTTTAAGGGCCCTTTAACTCTGTCAATTCAGTTTCCTTCAGTTTGTTGTGTTGAATCTTTTTCATGAGGATATTTTTTGTACTTTAAATCTAGGGGCTGTGCTAGTTCGACTTTTCGTTGCATGCAACCCTGTGCTGAAAAAAGTGTGTAAAATGTGAAATGGAAACAGTATATGATGATTTGCAAAACATTGAAACCCCATATGTAATTGAAAATAGCACAAAGACAACAAATCAAATGTTAAACTGAGAAATTTAATTGTTTTTGAAAATTGTGTCCTCCCAGATAATGGCAGCAACACGCTTTAAGAGTTGGGACAGTGGCAACAAAAGAATGAAAAAAGTTGTGAAATGCTAAAAGATAACACCTCGGGGAACTTTACACAATGAATTAGGTTTAGTGGCAACAGGTTAGTAACATGATTGGGTATAAAAAGAGCATCCCAGTCTTTCTGAAGTAAAAATGGGGAGGGGGTTCACCACTCTGTGACAGACTGTGCTGGCAGATATATGTATATAAACCAGATCCAGAAACACCACCGCCTTCTCTGGTCCTGGGATCATTTAAGATGGACTGAGGCAAAGTGGAAAACTCTTCTGTGGTCTGATGAGTCAAAATGAGAAATTCTTCGTAGAAATCACGCACGCTGCATCTTCCAGGCTAAAGAGGAGAGGGACCATTTAGCTTGTTATCAGTGCACAGTTTAAAAGCCAGCCTCTGTGATGGTATGGGGGTACATTAGAGACATGGCAAAGGTAACCTGCACATTTGTGAAGGCACCATTAATGCTGAAGAATAAATATAGGTTTTGGAGCAACATATGCGGCCAGGCAGACATCTTTTTAACAGAAGGCTTTGCTTATTTCAGCACAGCTGCTACAGAAGGCTGCCCACTACTGAATGTGCAAAAGTGAATAGAATGACATTCCCATCAGCCACAGCTGTGCTTTGTAAAAGAAAAAGAAAAAGACTGCGAACATGGTTAAAATTACAACTGCTAAAAATCAGCATGTTAACGTTTAACAATAACGTTGTGATTGCAGCCATGTTTGCATGCTGATGTTAATGTTTAGCTTCATGCACCATTGTATGTGTGACAACAGTCTTGACAGTCTTATTTTATAATGTTGTATGAAAGACAGAGGTCATCTATAGTGTTGAACCAACAGATCACCAAGCAGCTCTGAGGAGCTTTGTAGCCTTTTTGTTCATTGTCTAGGTTTTACAGCACATTTAATGAATGGTTAGTGGCCTTATCTACTTTATTTTCAGTCACAGCATTCAGCGTATTTCAGCAAACACTGCTTCAGAAACACGTCAAAAACACCTGCCCAGCACCAAATGACAGAGACTAGCTAAAGAAAAAAGTGCCAGCAAAAGATTTAGAAATTTTCTAGAGTTGAAACCAGATCGAGCTAAAAGTAGATTGAATATTGGAATACATTCAATATGGGACGGTGGCAATATAATATTGGAATATTATATACGTTCAGACAGGATT
This sequence comes from Chaetodon auriga, assembly GCF_051107435.1. Lineage (NCBI taxonomy): Eukaryota > Metazoa > Chordata > Actinopteri > Chaetodontiformes > Chaetodontidae > Chaetodon > Chaetodon auriga. Next base: position 29,499,388 of record NC_135077.1, on the reverse strand, counting down.
TTTGCTATATTTGAATTCAACCACTGCAGTGTTTTTGCAATTTGTATTTATATGTCACAAGTAGCTAATGTTCCAACTGTACAGAGCTATAGTTTGCCAGCAACATATGCACTCTCCGTGGTGTGTGGATTGTGAATACCCCAGCTCTTCCAGTTATTTTCCTCTTGTCTCTCTTTTACCTCTTGTCTCAGCATGTTCAAGAAGGTATGTCAAGCTCTGAGATAAGTTCCATTTTTTTGTCAAGTTGAAAATGTTTCAATGGGGCAATAAAAATTGAGGCAAAGACACTTTCTTTGCCTCAATCCGTATTACCTTGGTAACTTGGAGTTGTTTTCCTCCATCTGAATCTTTTCATAGACTTTCTATGCAGTCCTTAAATTCTTTTTAAATTCACTTTGTGTTCCCTCTGAGTATACCTTATAGTATAGTATACCAAAATCAAATTCATAAGGCGTGACCATGTCAGGACCGTGTCTGTCAACCACAACTCAAATGTGGAGTTCTGGATCTTCTTCCAAAAACACAAATGCTGTTAAACAAAATAGAGACAATACTGTCATGTAGGATTTATTTTTTTATATGAAGAAACTTGATGGGAAACTAATTTATCAGTGGTTAAGTGTTGATTAGTGTTGGCATACTGGTGACTCGTTCTTTTCAGGGCCTTGCCAGTAGAATGGCTAAAAATGTAAAAGTTTGTCTTGCTGACACGTTGAGAAAGGTCATAGAGTGTCACAAATGGGAGTGGCTCAATACATATCATGGTGAACTGGCTAGTAGTTGTTGAGCCAGACAGACTGGTCTTGTCTTACAGACTGGAGTGGTTCTTATTCTGAAGAAGGTGATCTGATTCATGTTATGGACAAGTAAACATAAACTAAGTTAGGACCCTCTGTCTAGTGATAACATTGTGGTCTACTACTGTTTGAATGAGCTTGAATGAAATCTCTTCTGTGTTTTGTGTATAGATGATGTGGAGTGTTGTGATCCTGCTTGCTGCCGCCCTCAGCGTGGGTGAGTATCATCTCAATTCTCCAAGACTTTTTTCCCAGCTGCTATTGAAGAAAGGTGTGATCTCAGTCTGATGTCTCTATTTAGCAGTTGTGTTCTAGACAGGAGCAAAAGGTACATTACTGTATATGAAATGTGGCAAATTATCTGAAGGTGATCTAGATCTAACGAAAATACATGGGGAGGTCAAAGGTTAGACTCAGGTACTGATCCGATCACTTACAAACAGGGATGGTAAAAATGTGTGATGTGATTATTGCAGTTAGTCAAATTAGTCATGTGCTTGGAGTTCTGCCCAGTTTTTTACTCATGTACAAGTGATTGCCAGATTGTTGGTTTTGCAAAGTTGCAAAATTACAATAAAGCCTTCTTTACAGTTAGCAAAAAGGTGGTTTGCTCCCTCCGGGTTGGAGGAGAGATCCTGCCTCAAGTGGAGGAGTTTAAGTATCTTGGGATCTTGTTCACGAGTGAGGGAAGAATGGAGCGTGAGATTGACAGGCGGATCGGTGCAGCGGCAGCAGTAATACGGTCGCTGTACCGGTCCGTCGTGGTGAAGAAGGAGCTGAGCCGAAAGGCGAAGCTCTCGATTTACCAGTCAATCTACGTTCCTACCCTCACCTATGGTCATGAACTTTGTGTCATGAACGAAAGAACAAGGTCCCGGATACAAGCGGCTGAAATGAGTTGTCCTCGTGCAAGACTCTCCTGCTAAATCTTGGACTGATCTCCCGTTGCTGACCCTGCCTGTGTCTGACCTGTTCTCCTGTTCCCCGGTAATGGCCTTAGCCTTTTGTCCCTGACCACAACTCTTGCTTTTTGTTTCCTGGACTTTGTTTGCCTGAGTGGTGGTTTGCCACACCAAAACACTTAGAGACTCGAAGACTTTGTATTCGGCATGTCCCAAGTCTTTGCCTGCCTGTGATTGCTGGAGGTTTTATTCCCTGCACAATACCAGAGACTACAGTTGTTGCTGCTAATCTGGTCCTGCCGATTCAAGATTAAAGAGTTGATAAAAGCTTTACCTGTGTTGTGGTGGTTCTGCACTTGGACCCGAAAACCCCCTCCGTGACAGGACCTTACAAATAGAAATGCATGGACTATCAAAAATATGGAGTTGTATGGTTCATTTGAAGGGTTCAGTTATTCATGTTCTTTGCATAAACATCACCAGATGACTTGTAGTTGTTAATCAGGACAACAGAACCTTTTGTTATCCAATGCTGAACCACAAAAGACAGTAGTCACTGTTCTTCCTTTGCTATATACTTCAATGAAGAAACGTATAACTCCATTTAAATTATTTGGATAAAAAATATTTTCAAACTTTGTTATTTAAAAATCTCAGGTCTGAATGTTTTGTATACTCATAATTTAAGACAGTAAAGGTTACTTTCTGATGAAATGTCACAGTCATACTTGGTTATTTGAATTGAATTTATAATTTCAAATACATTGGCTGTCCAAAAAAAATTAAAAATGGAGTTGTATGGTTTTTTGTCTGAAGGGTTAATTGTTTTGTGTACCTTAAAAATCACCAGATGACTCCTAGTTCAGTGACATAGCAGCTTTAATGGACGATGTCAAACATAACACTCACAAAGTGTGAAGTAAAACTCAACTAAATATTCCAAATGAAATCATTCCCTGCCTACAAGAGTGAAGTTTACAAGGTTAATGTAAACAACTAGTTGTGGTGTTTCATTAAGCATAATGAACGCTCGGACAACAGCCATTCAACTTGGGATGTTTACCGAACATGTCCTTGTTACCTGTACATAGCATGGATACACTCTGTGTCTTACTCGTTACGCTATGGCACAATACCTCACATGCCGTATGCGCCCTCTAGTGTCACTGGGTCACAAACACTACATAAGCACTACATCACTCGCTTTTTTTTTTAACACTAAACACATTAGGTTTTTTTTTTTTTTTTTTACAGCAGGCTATACTCAACTTAGCTGCCCTTGTCTAAAACTAAAACCTGCTGCGCTTGCTGCCTGTACTGAACAAAATTACTTCTCAGCTTTAGCTCAAAACACTTTCTCTTAAACATGAACATACTACAACTCAGGATGTAAACTATGCAGTTTAATTCTGTGCTAGAACATTCACAGTCGCTCGAATACTTTCATCACCATATCTGGCATAAACAGTCTTGGAGACAGAACAGTCTCAGTGCGCTTCTCACACTTTACTCATAACCACTGAGGTATGATGGGCGCTGTCTGGTTCTGGCAGGATACCTCGGTACTGTAACAGCAACAATGTCATTATCATCATCATCAGGGTCTGATGAGATGTCCTGTGGCTCTGCGTTGAGGAGGAATTCCTTGTGATGGAGTGGCCATCTTTGACACTTTGTATGATTTGCTGTTGTATGGTGTGGTGAGTTTATTGTGCTTTGGCTGTTGGTGAAGCACGGCGTCACCAGGGATGAGAGCACTCAGCTTTGCAAGATGGCGGGCGTCTGAGTTTGACTCTCGCTCTCTGATTCTGAGATCGTCCTTTTCCACAGCTGTGGTGAGTGTTGGGAGTTTGGTGTAGATCTTGCAATTGAATATCAGTTCTGCAGGCGACGCTTCAGTAGAGCTACGTGTTGAGCATCTGCTTCCACGGGATGCTCTGAGTCTCTGCAACACGGATGGCTTTTCCAAGTGTGCGCATGAAGCGTTCTGCTGTCACGTTTGCTTTAGGCCCGAGAGGTGTTATCTTGCGATAGTGGAAACCTAGATGGCTTGCAAACTTGGAGAGATAGTCACTGTTAAATGGAGGACCATTGTCTGTTTTCAGGACTCTGGGGATCCCAAACATAGAGAACACTTTATCCAGCACTGGGATAACTGTGTTAGCTGAGGTGGATCTTAACAACCTCAACTATCGGGTACTGCGTGTACTCGTCCACGAAGACCAGTAGGTATTCTCCAGTGGGAAGTGGTCCAAAGAAATCTGCACTGACAGTATGCCAGGGAGCTTCTGGCAGCTCAGACATTTTCAGTGGTTCTGACTGAGATACGGGTGTGTTAGCCTGGCATGCTAAGCAGTTCCTGACAGTCAGTTCTGCTTTCTGGTCTATGTTGGGAAACCACACTTTTGTTCTGAGGAGTGTCTTAGTCTTTACAATGCCCTGGTGTCCCTCGTGGGCTAGCTGTAACACTCTGTGCTCCAGGGATGAGGGAATCACAATCCTTGTGCCTCAAAGAATGATGTCATCGGTATGTAACACTGTGAGCTCACTAGTGACTTGTATTTCTGCAGTGTAGTGAAATGTGTGTTACCTATGATTTTGTGCCATGTGTTTTCACTGATGTGGGCTCTTTCTCCAGGATCGAGTCTTTGAGTGTCTCCTCTTTTATCTCTGCTAGAGTCATTGCTTAAGGTGTAGCGTGCTGCGCTATGAAGTTGACATACTCCTCTGCAACTTTTACTGCTCTTGTGGGCTCACATGTCTGTGTTGAAACAGGATGCCAGGACATGTAGTCAGCTGGATTTTCAGCTCCCTTTTTGTACTCAACTCTGAAGTTGTAGGGCTGGAGTCTCAGTCCCCATCTCTCAATCCCTGCAGGTGGTTTTGATTTGGGATTGTTCCAGATTGCCTCGAGTGCTTTGTGGTCGGTGACTAGAGTGAATGAGTTGCCGTACAGGTACAGGTGGAAATGTTCACAACTCCACACTATAGCTAGTGCGTAACGTGAGTAATGTTTTTCCACATCACTGAGAGCACCGCTGGCATATGTGATGGTGCGCCTCTCCCTTCCTCTTTGTTTTTTTGATAAAGAATGGCACCTAAGCTGACAGGGCTGGCATCCATGATGAGCTCTGTCTCTTTGGCTGGGTCAAAGTATGACATGACTGTGTCACTCAACAGGCTGTCTTTTATTGCCTGCAGTGCGTCGGCTTGCTCTAGGCCCCAGTGCTACAGAGTGTCTTTCCTTGTCAGGTCGCGTAGTGGCGCTGGGAAATCTGGAACAGTAGTTTGCCATGCCAAGCAGGCTTCTGACCTCGGTTGGGTCTTGCGGGTCGCTGGCCTGTTGAAGTGCAGCAACCTTTTTGGGGTCAGCTGAGATCCCGCCTCCTGAGAAGATGAATCCAAAGAACTCAAGCTTGGTTTTGTTGAACTCGCACTTGTTGCGGTTGAGTGTGAGGCCCCTCTCTTTCAGTTTCTCGAACACTGCTCTGAGGCTGTTGTCATGCTCAGCCTGTGTCTTGCCGTAGACAATGATGTCGTCGCTGAGGTTTTTAACTCCGCTTATCCCTTGCAGTGTCTGGCAGATTGCGTTCTGGAACACCTCGGCTGCTGAGGATATTCCAAAGTTCAAACATTTGTAGCGTCTCAGGCCTAGGTGTGTGGTGAACGTTGTAATGTACTTGCTGTCTGGGTGGAGTTCCAGCTGGTGATAACCTGCTCTCAAGTCGAGTTTGGAGAAGACTGTCGCTCTGTTTAACTCGTGGATGACATCATCCATAGTGGGTGTGAGATGACGCTCACGATGAATAGCAGTGTTGGCTTGTCTCATGTTGACACAGACTCTCACTTTATCTTGATCTTTTGGCTTGGGTGGTGTTACGATGGGGGAGACCCATGGCATAGGGCCTGTCACTGTATCAACAATGTCATCGTCCTCTAGCTTTTTCAGCTCATCCTCGACTTTCTGTCTGATGTGAAATGGCACTCTCCTGTGTGGTTAACAGGTAGGCTGAATGTCAGTGTTAATGTGGAGCTTTACTTGGAAGTCCTTTAACTTGCCGATGCCTTGGAACAGCTCTGGGTAACTGTCCACTAGCTTATCTGCACCTGTTCAGCTGCTGGGGGATGACACACTGTTAATTATTTTGATGAGACCTAATTCATTGGCTGTGTCATAGCCTAGCAGTGTGCAGCCATCACCTTTCATCACGTAGAACAGGGGTCACCAACTATATTTGTCAGAGGGCCAGAACTTTACTGGACAGTCACCTTGGGGGCCGGACCCTCAAATAAAAATTAAATAAAAATCAAATTTTGGCATAACATTATTATTTGATATTTATTGTTTTTTTTTTTTTCTTTTTTTCATTTCATTGCAAAACTGAAGGCATTTTTAGCCTTTATGAGTCAGGCTCCTATCACCTATACCACAGTCAACCACCAAGAGTGAGATATTTTGCCTCAACTCAATTCAAGTCAACTTTATTTATAGAGCACTTGAAAAACAAACACCGCTGAAGTGAAAGGAAAAGGCCTCTTAACACAGATAAAATGGCACTCTCAAAGGCCATGAAATGAAAAGTTGATGTGGAAAACAGATCCTTTAATGGTGACTGGACTGAAAAGTACGCATTTATCATGCCAACCTTCCAAAATTCATCACCTGTATGCCTCATTTGCAACGAAACTGTTGCTGTTGCAAAAGAATATAATCTGCGCCGTCACCACAACACTTTCAAAGATTCCTGAGCAGTCAGAGGCCCGTCAGAGAAAAATCGCCACATTGAAATCTGCCTACTCCTGTGCAAGTGGCATTATTACTCGAACTTTAACTGATGAAGAGAGAGTAACGTGTGCATCTCTGCAGGCTGCCTGGGTGCTTTGCAAACATAACCGGCCTTTCACGGAAAGTGAGGTTTTAAAGGAGTGCATGGTCACCGTTCTGGAGGAGCATGCCCCTGACAAATCCATGGACAGAGTTATTGCATCTGTCAAACAAATACCTCTCTCTGCTTCAACTGCTGCACGTCGTGTACACGTCTTGGCAGAGCATGTCCAGTAAGCTGTCATTGACGGGATCAAGGAAGCCAAATACATTTTGCTGGCTATTGATGAGTCCACTGGCAACACGGATATTTCACAGTTGTGAGTTTTTGTCAGATACTTTGATGGCAAAGATTTCCGAGAGGAGCTGCTGGCATTGCTTCCGCTGGAGGACAACACCACTGCTGACATCATCTTTGGAAAACTGGAGGATTTTTTTTAAAAGCCATAGATTGTTCCTGGATAAAATCAACCTGACAGTGACAGATGGTGCACCTGCAATAACTGGCAAAAACAAGGGTCTGGTGAGCAGAATAAAGACTGTCGCTCCTAAAACTAACGCACTTCACTGTATTGTCCATCAAAGCGTGCTGTGCGCACAGTTAAGCAAGGAGCTCAAAGAGGTGATGGAGAAAACAATGAAAATTATTAACCACATCAGAGGAAATTCAAGCACACAGCACCGCCCGTTCTGTAAATTTGTGCTCGAATCCCAGGCTTCTCATGATGACCTGTTACTCCACAATGATGTGCGCTGGCTCAGTAAGGGCAGAGCACTGGAGCGCTTCGTTGAACTCCGTGCCCAAGTAGTGGATTTTTTGAAAGAAAGTAAATCAAAAGTGGCAGCTGACCATCTCTGCATCATGCAAGACAGAGAATACATGTGCAACGTTGCGTTTTTAACAGACACTGTTAAAAACCCATTTGAATACACTTAATCTCCAGCTGCAAGGAAAAGAAAAATCAGTGGTGGATTGGTGGAAAAACTTGATGCCTTTGGGAACAAACTTGATCTGTTCCACGCAGATTTGTTGTCAGGGAGGCTGCTGCACTTTAACACACTGAAGACGGTGGGAGAAAGCAACGTAACGGACAAGATGAAGACATTCATCACACAATTAAAAGACAACTTCTCTGCTAGATTCGATGACTTTTTCATTTCCAGGGATGTCATTGGATTTGTGCGTGACCCATTCACCATCAGCCCAAGCGGAGAATTCTCCACAAACGCGGTGAAAATGATGCTGTTGGACGAGGCGGCCATTCAGAGTGAGCCGGCTGAAATCCAGGCCGCAGGCGACATGAAGGCTGCTCTCCGTGGTGCTGAAAGCCTGAGCGCATTTTGGGTGTCTAGTCCCGAGGACTATGGCACATTGAAGACGCTGGCTATGTATGTGCTCACCATGTTCAGTTCAACCTACACCTGTGAGGCTGCGTTCTCCAAGATGAACTCGATAAAAACACACGAGAGGAACCGACTGTCAAACCAGTCTTTGGAGGACTGTTTGCGCATAAGTCTGACAGCAGCCAAGCCTGATGTGAAAAAGTTGGTGTCAGAGGGGAAATGTAACTTCAGCCATTAAGCATTGTGAGTAGCCCATTTCAGCCTTGTGATTTGAAATCGCTATAGCCCACTTAACGTTTTATTTGATGTGTGAACATTATTTGTGACCTGTTTTGTTCTGGTACCAGGTTAGTATTTATTTACCATACTATTTTAAGTTATGCCAGTTGGTTTTTCCTCCTTTTTTGTCCTGAGAAATCTACTAGTTTGAAGCTTGTTGTTGAGACTTTGAAATAAAAACCAAATGTTAAGTAAGGGCATGAGGAAAAGTTATGTTAAAAAAAAAGAACTGTGTGAAACAATAAATGTTAAACAGTGCAGCGAGTCTGTCCTCATTTCGGAATGTAGCCTAAATACAGTCATAAATGGTGGGGATTACTGATAGTTAAGAGTCTCAGTTGTTGCTGTTTTCAGTTGCTTTAATAGTGTGGACCACATGATATTTTCTCTTTGATCCTCACAATCTTGGAATCCAGTCCGGCCCATGGGCCGCCAGTTGATGATCGCTGACGTAGAATGTACTTACAGTCTTTTTATTTCCTGCCTCTGTGTTGCATGTGAACGCTCTGACTATGGGCAGCGGTTTGGTGCAGCCGTAGGAGTATATTTTGATGGTTGCAGGGGTGAGCTGTGGGCGTGGTCTCAGAGTGTTGACTCACTGATAACATTTGCTGTAGCTCCCGAATCAATCAGTGCTGATATTGCGATGTTGTTGATTTTTATTGTTGTCTGTGGCTGTGCAGTGCTGTCACCGCTGGTGGCTGTGAACACATATGCATCATCACTGCTTGATGAGTTTTCTTTGCTGTTGCTTTGTGCTGTGTTGGTCACGCTATACACTTTCTTATGTGTCTTCTGCTGCTCACTGTTGTCTCTGGATTTAGTTTCACTGTCTTTTCCATGCTGTTTTTGCTTTTGCTTTGATCTGCACTGTCTCGCAAAATGATTCAGCTTGCGACATGCTTCACAGTTTTTACCTCTGGCTGGGCAGTCCCTTTCATGCGGGTATTTTCCTCCACAGTTTCTGCACTGGTTGTTTGACTTAGCTCTGTTAGCTTGTTGGTTGGTGGCTGACCGTCCTCTCTGATACACTGCATTCACTGAGGCAGCTGCTCCTTGTTCCATACCTGTTGCTTGTTGTTCGGACAGCTCCAGTGATCTGCCATGGTCCAGAAGATCGCTCAGGCTGCTATCAGGCTCTCTGAGTGCTCATCTACACAGCCTGGTTGAAACACAGCTTTGGATCAGTTGTGCTTTAATTTCTTGATCCACATCACCAACTCACAGTTCTTTGCAAGCTTGCGAAGTCTGGCACAGTAGGTGTCTAAGTTTTCACCTGGCTGTTGCACTGCTTTCCTGAACATATACACCTGATACAAGATGTTTTTCTTGGGTGTAAAGTAGGTTTTTAGCTTTTGTTTGGTGTCAGCGTATTTATCTCCCTCTGCTACCAATGTGTCATAAATGTCATGCACTCGCTCTCCTGCTAAGTGCAGCAGCAATGCTTTTAGCCTAGCCTCACCAGTAATGTTCATGGCGGTGGTATAGTTCTCAAACCTTTGCAGCCATTTACACCAACGAGGTCCCACTGAGGTCCTGCTTGTAGAGCTGCGGTGCTCGCAAGCGACATGGTGAGTGCTGCTTGCCTTGTTTCTACCCGTTGTCCTCGTTAACTTGCTTGTAGCCCTTAGCTCCATGCCGTTTCCCTCTCTCTTTTTCTTCCGACGCTGTCTCCTTGTCCTCGCGGCAGTATCTTGGTACTTTATCCTCATCGCCAATGTGGTGTTTCATTAACCATAATGAATGCTTGGACAACAGACGTTCAACTTGGGATGTTTACTGAACATGTCCTTGTTACCTGTACATAGCATGGATACACTCTGTGTCTTACTCGTTAGGCTGTGGCAGGCAGATACACAATACCTCACATGCCGTATGCGCCCTCTAGTGTTGCGGGGTTGCAAACACTACATAAGCACTACACTAGTCAACAAAAGAATTCTGATTTTTTTTTTTTTTTTTTTTCAAAGAACCAAATGGTTTTCCATACAAGGGATTTATATATAGAAAAATACTGCTTCTTTCTCAGTTCTGCTCTGGATAATAGCTAACTCAAATGTTCAAAATTAAATGACAGTTTACCCATAGTGCAATTCTGATTTCTGCAGGTTTAAAAACACTAGATGGCAACATCGAAACTGTAACCTAGATGAAAGAACAGTGTCAAATACAATTGGAATGAAACATGAAAATTGCTAAATTTGTGTAAAACTTACAATGATTAGGAAGACTTGTCACTGACTACATAGACACAGTTACATTGTGCTGTAGCTAATCATTCTGATCAGATTTGGGCAAAATTTACATTAACATGTAACATGGGCCTATGCAACTTTTTTTTTTTTTTGATTAATTAATTATTATTATTATGGGCGGCACGGTGGCGCAGCGGGTAGTGCCGCGCCTCACAGCAAGGAGGTCGCTGGTTCGATCCCCGGGTTGGGTAGGGCCTTTCTGTGTGAAGTTTGCATGTTCTTCCCGTGCATGCGTGGGTTCTCTCCGGGCACTCCGGCTTCCTCCCACAGACCAAAAACATTAGGTTAATAGGTGACTCTAAATTGTCCATAGGTGAGTGTGAGTGTGAATGGTTGTATGTCTGTCTATGTTGCAATGCAATCGGCTGGCGACCGGTTCAGGTTCAGGGTGTACCCTGCCTCTTGTCCATTGCCAGCTGGGATAGGCTCCAGCCCCCCACAACCCCGAAAGGGATATGCGGGTATAGAAGACGAATGAATGAATGAATTATTATTATTATTATTTTTTTTTTTTTGGCCCACCACCACCCCCCTCTTTGGAGGACAACTTCATTTTTAATAAAACAATACGTTTTTAAAATACAATACAATATGTTACATTCAGTTCAGATTTTCAGTTGTCCTACCGTAACCATTTTTAGTGAGACCTTGGATCCATGTAGCACCACGTATATAGTGTACCACCTAACACATAAAATGCAACAAGGTGACAGACAGATAATAAGTGAGATGGAGAGACAGACAGACAGGCTGCCAGGAAGTGAGATGGGGTGATAACAGAACTGACAAGATGGGACTGGACAGTTGATAAACACAAGGATGTATTCTTAGTAACTGACTGGAATAATCTGTGATTCGTATTGGATGGTCACAGTTAAATGTTGAAAGAGCTTTGGCAAAACGTGTTATGCTTGAGTGTTGCTAGTGTGTGCCCTTGTGTAGGTAGTAGTATGGTAAATGTGGGGGCAAAAGGAGGAATAAATAAATATGTGATGTAAAAGAAAAGAAGAAAGAAAGAAACACACACACACACACACGCACACACACACACACACAAAAAACAGAACGGAGGGGGGCAGAAGGAAGGTGTGTGTGTGTGGGGGGTGTTACAGAGCAGAGGAGGGAGGTGTCTGGTAATATATGCGGCTTGTAGTTATGTTTTGTTGAATTTAGAAATGATAGAAATGGAAACCACGTGTCTTCAAAGGCTGACATTTGCTTCCTTTGCTTCTGCGATTAAATTTGTCCAGTGATGGATGTGGCAAGATTCTTTGACTTCCAGTTTTGAAGGACTACTTTCTCAGACAGCTAAGAGATGAGCAATGGATTCCTGAATTTTTGCGGGATGTGGATTATGGAGATGTCACCAAGAAGACAGAGTATTGGGGATGATGGGATTCTGTAGCTCAGGATGGTGGAAGGTGCCTCAGTGACCGTGATCCAGAAAGAGTACAACCCCTGGCAAGAATTATGGAATCACCAGTCTCAGAGGATGTTCATTCAGTTGTTTAATTTTGTAGAAAAAAAGCAGATGACAGACATGACACAAAACTAAAGTTATTTCAAATGGCAACTTTCTGGCTTTAAGAAACACTAGAAGAAATCAAGAAAAAAAATTGTGGTAATTAGTAACAGTTACTTTTTTAGACCAAGCAGAGGGAAAAAAATATGGAATCATTCAATTCTGAGGTTCCAATGAGTGGATGTTTAGACCAGCGCTTGTATACGTCTTCGATTTTCCTGAGGAGGGGAGTATAGTTGAGGGTAAAAAGCTCTGACAACCTGGGGGAAATATGAATCCCTAGGTACTTGATGTTGCCTATATGAAGGGGGAGGGAAGTGTTCTGAGCTCCAGAATCCCATGCATCATATGAGAGTGGTAGTAAGATTGATTTATTCCAGTTGATAGTGTATTGTGAGACATGAGAGAATCTATTGATGATATTGAAAGTTTCTTGAAGTGATACCTCTGGGTTCTGTATATAAAGTAAGAGATCATCTGCATATAAACTGATATTGTGTTGTATGTTGGCTACCTGAATTCCTTTGATTGCTTTGATTATGCTGTTTTGTCCTATTGCTGCTGCGAGAGGTTCAATAAAAATGGCAAAGAGGGAAGGCGAGAGAGGGCATCCCTGTCTGGTGCCCTGATGCAGTGTGAAACACTCTGAAGTGATTCCATTAGTGGTAATTGTGGCCCTGGGTAATGTGATAGTGTTTTAATCCAGTGGATGAACGACTCTCCAAAACCAAACCTGTGGAGAGTATTGAATAAAAATGACCAGTTTACGTCATCAAAAGCTTTTTCTGCATCAAGTGAAATGATAATGGTTTTCTGTTGTGTTTCTTGTGATATATTAAATAGGTTGAACAGTCTGCGGACATCTGTGGCGTGTCTATTTTTTATGAAGCCTGTCTGATCTGGATGAATGCGTATGGGAATGACTGTTTCTATTCTGGTTGCTAGTGCTTTGGTGATAATTTTCAAGTCAGTGTTCAATAATGAGAGAGGTTGGTAGCTAGAGGGATGAGATGGATCTTTGTTTGGTTTTAACAATAACATCATGGCTGCTGTATTCATGTGTGTAGGTATGGTGGAAGAGGTTTTTATTTCTATAATTACTCTGTTGAACAGTGGTGATAATATGTCCCAAAAGTGTCCGTAGAATTCGGCTGGTAGTCCACCTGGTCCGGGAGATTTGTTGCTAAGAATTTTATTGAGGGCTTCGGTCAGTTGATTGAGACTAAGGGGTGCGTCTAGAATGTCAGTTTGTTCCATAGTTAATTTTGGTAATTTCACACTGTTTAAGAAGATGTTTATTTCTGATTGTGTAGGTTGGTAAGTGGGGGAATAGAGGTCACTTCTGAAATTATGACACCTCTTTGTTTGCTGTTATGTGTTGAAGAGTATATTTTGTCAAATTGTTTGAATTTGAGATGCTGTATTTCTGTGTCTGTTAGATGTGTTTCTTGTAGGAAGCAAATGTCAGCCTTTAATTTTATCCGATGATTAATTACTTTAAGTCTTTTGGATTGGTTACGGAAGCTGTGTTTATTCCATGATTTCAATTTAAGTGTTGCATGTGTGTATGACAGATATGACAGAGTTGTGGGCTGGTATGTATTTTTGGGTTAAGGGACATATTGTGCCAGCCTGCCCACGCCCTCGTAACCACCCCCTGGTGCGCTGTGCAGCACCAACTCACCGAGGCTGTGAGGGAGCCGCTTTATAAAAAATCTCTACCTCAGTTGTAGTTTTGATGCCGGATAGCGTGAAGCGTTAAGAGTCGGAGCTCCTGTGCAGTCACTGAGAAAAAGTGAGCCATTAATCCTCACCTCTCATACCGCTACATTCCTGTACCGTGTTCAGTTGTGACCCGGACCTCAAACGGCATCCATTCATTCATCTCCGCCACTCCTGCCACATCTTCACATCTCCGTCCCTTTTGCCATAACCTCTCAGGTAACCTGATGTCTTCATTCATCTCCATTGTTAAAAGTTAGCGAGTAAGCTTATTCCCTCAGTTCATTCATTCATTTCCTCATTCCACTTCTTTTTCCACATCACTCTCTCAGCAACCCCGCCCCTCGGGAGCAGATTGGAAACCCTCAAAAACTGACTGTGACAAATACTACTCAGGTACCGAGTTGTTTTTTTTATTATTCGCACTGAGGCTCTTTTTGTTCTTTATGAATTTTTTACTTTGTTCCTGAAGGGTTTCGTCATTTTTTGTTTAAGGAAAAGACTATTTTTTTTACACTGATTGGAATGAACTGTCTGAACCGCCACGCTGTGACTCTTTGGACCACAAATACAGTGTTGCATTAATTATAATATTTTGTGCTGTTGTGATTTTGTGTTGCTTAGTTTATTTTCATGAGTGAAGATGTGCATGGTTAAATGTATTGCCTTTGTGTGTTTTGATGTGGGGAAAGAAATGTGTCAGGTTGTATAAAAAAAAAAACAATAATAAGAAGTAAAGACTTAACTATTGTCTGAAATTAAACATCTTATATGCCAGGAGAGAGACCTGGCTGGCGCCCTAAAAAACCTCTCCCTCACGTGCCCACCGCAAACCGTCGCATAAAAAGTGGCGCCCAATGTGGGGCCAACCCGAACTCAAAAGCAAAATAATATTTGAAAAAAACACTCATGAATGACTTGAAGGAGCAACCAAACAAAAACACCTGTGCTATTTGTGGAAAATAAAATCTTTATTTTGGAAACCAAGGAACAAAGGAAAACCAAATGGCAGCTCTGTCAGAGACTGCATATGAAATGGAAGGATCACCAGAAATCAACTCTGCCGCTCCGGAGTTACCACTAACGTCTCATTCATTGCTGGACATGGAAATGGACCTCTCTGTTGTCAATGACCTTGTGGTTCCCATGAAACCTGCAAATGTGGAAAGCGAGGAAAACGGAGGAAAAAAACCCCAGCTTGTTATTTCATCCTCAACAGACAAATCCTTTAACCCTTAGATTCAACAGCAGCTGGAAACCCTTGCTAAGGTCCAAAGACACCACCAGCAGGAGCTGAAGGAAAATATGACCCAAATGACAAAACAAATTGCAACTCAAAGTGACCAAATAACCAAAGCGCTGACTGATCTATTTCATGGACAACAAAAAAATATTTCTGAACACATGAATCAACAACTCGAATATATGAGAACACAGTTTAATACAGCACTCGAATGGAGGTTAAAACATCATCACACTGAGTTGCTCAAGGACCTTCATTCTGTTCTCACCCCCATATCTGAGGCCATAACTCACCTGCAGGAGGAGCTCTCATGCAAAGACTCCATGAAAACACTGTCAGATGAGTTTAACCTAGGAAGAGGCAGCACCTTTGGGCATGCTAGTGTTCAAACAAATCTACAGGTAGAACCTGTACTCACCTCAAACCGCCATCAATTATATTCCACCGCACATCCTGATTTGCCAGAGGTCAACTTTGGGTCACCTGGAGGAATCACACTTCAACGTGAATCAAGGAGCAGGTTCATGAGCACATGTCCTGTCAGGATAGTATTCCCCACTTTTGGAGGTTTAAATGATCCATGAGATCCACTTCAGTACCTGGAAAGATGTGAGGATATCCCAGCTCTTAATCCACTTACTGATGAGGAACTCATTGCCACCCTAAGAAATGTACTCCATGGGACTGCAAGAGACTGGTGTGATGTGGCCTGTCATAAAATTCATACCTGGAAACAGTTTCAGGAACACTTCCATGCTGCATTTCTGTCTGAGGATTATGAGGATGAATTAGCACAGAGGGTTCGAAACAGAGTTCAAACGGAGGGAGAAAGTGTGCGAGATTTTGCCTACATGTACCAGGCCCTGTGCAAACGCTGGAAAGCAGACATTGAAGAAGAGGAGGTCATCAACTGATTTTAAAGAACATAAACCCTCAATTAGCCAGTCAGTTGAGGAGCAGTGGAGTCACCTCTATTGATGCACTTGTCTGCCTGGGTCAACAACTAGAGAAGGACAGAGAGAATCCGTTGCACTACGAACAGAGGAAGACTTTAAAGAAATCCCCTAAGCCTGCTGCGTCTGACCCCACTCCTCCCCCCGTTCTACCCCCAACCAGGGAGAAACCTGTGCAACAAAGCCAACCCAGCCCTAACAAAACCCCTCAAGTTTACTGTTGGCACTGTAAAGGAAGCCATGCACCAGCATCTTGTCCCCGGTTACACTCAAACAGAGTTTCTTCTTCACCTAGGCCTCAGCAGCAGCACCCAGACAGACCAACTTACCACCAAGGACGTCATGCTACACTCCCTTGTTCCTCAAAACCACTCTGGAGCAGACATCTCTGTTTTTCCTTCCGACAATACCCTCCCCTGCCAGCTTATAGTGCCATTGAACGTTGGTCCATGGAAAGGAACCGCCATCCTGGATACTGGGTCCTCATACACTCGAATCAGTGAGGGTGTGTGGTCAGTAGTAAAAGGGCAGCAGGATGTGTTAAAGCCCTGGACTAGGGGACCTCTGTACCTGGCAGATGGAGAAGGGCGACAGCCTATAGGATGGAGTGAAATGACAGTCACAGTTCAGACTCAGTCAGTATCAAATCAATATAGCACTTTTCATACATAATGCAACACAAAGTGCTTTACAAGAGTTAAAAACAATATAAATAAAAACAGAACAACACCAAAAACCCAACCCTGCCACCCTCCATATGTATTAACACACACCCTCAACTACATGCATACACACACACACACACACACACACACACACACACATTCTCACCACAGACAGTAGCAGGCACAGAGGATTGAGGAGAATGCCACCCTTGGGGCCGTCCACACTGAGAGGAGTCATCACGGACTATGAGCACAGGGGGCACCAGCACCCGGGCCCCCCCAACCCTGACAGCCTGGCGAATCCCCACACCAAGGTAGTGACCCCCCCCCATCAGCCGTGCTGAAGGGGCCCAAGGACAGCACCCCCGGCAGCAGACCGGACACAACTCTCAGTGTGGAGGACCCCCCTGAGGAAACACTGGAACTAAAAAATAAATTAAACAGTTAAAAGAAGAGAAGTTCATAAGATAATACGTAAAGTAGATAAAATACAAAATATAAGACAGCAGAATAAAAGGCGTCAACATAAGATAAATGATAAAAACGTAAGAATGTAAAGGTCAGTTAAAAGCCTAAACTACAGAACAACTCTGATGTCTGCACAACCACATTAGGTAGTACTAAAGTGCTTACACACAAAATCTACCTCACTCATGAGGTGCCCATCAAGCAGAAACCCTATCGTGTGTCACCAATGAAGCTCCAAATATTAAAGAACAGGTGGAGGAAATGTTGGAGAAGGACATTATCGAGCCCTCAACCTCACCTTATGCTGCTCCAGTAGTGCTCGTGCCAAAAAAACAGGACCCAAAACCAAGGTTCTGCGTTGACTACAGGAAGCTGAATGCAGCTACTCAGACAGATGCATATCCGAAGAAGAAGAAGAAGAAGAAGAAGAAGAAGAAGAAGAAGAAGAAGAATCGGGGGAAGACATTCCCCTTTATTTGTCAAACACATGCACATGCAGGCACTGCACACGAGGTGAAATTTGTCCTCCGCATTTCACCCATCCTGGTCGTCCCTCCTCCGCGGCAGACCAGGAGCGGTGGGCAGCCAGACCGGCGCCTGGGGACCCATCTTCGCCGTCACCATTGGTCAGGTGGTGATCTTCTTGCATGTTTTTAGTGGGGGTATATTTTTTTATGGAGGATACCCCAGGTGAACACGGGGAGAACATGCAAACTCCACACAGAAAGGCCCTCTTTTTTGCAGCAGGCACCGAAGGCATGGTGGAAGACACACCCCCGGTGCGAAAATCGAACCTGGGACCTTCTTGCTGTGAGGCAACAGTGTTGCCACCGTGCCACCATGCCACCTCCTATCCTTTGCCCAATATCCAGGAGATTTTTGAGTCTTTGGCTGGAGCTGTTGTCTTTACCACCCTGGACCTCAACAGTGGGTACTGGCAGATGGAAATGGAAAAGGACAGCAAGGAAAAAACTGCCTTCATCTGCCCCTTTGGCCTCTATCAGTTCAAGGTGATGCCGTTTGGACTTAAGAACGCTCCAGCTACCTTCCAGCAGCTGATGGAGATTGTCTTATCTGACCTACGGGGAAAAATCTGTTTTGTTTATCTGGGTGATATTATCATTTATTCAACCACCTTTGAACAACTCAGTTATGACATACAAGCAGTTCTGGATAAGTTGACAGACGGTCACAATATGAAGTGGTAAAAAGAGAGGGAGAGAGAGGAAGGGAAGAGAGGGATAGAGGGGTTCAATTGAGAGGATATGGCATGTGTGTTTTTGCTCAACAGTGTTGAGTGGATGTGTGTTATCTTGCATAACATGTTTTCCATCATTTTTGCTTGAGGTTGAGCTAAAAGGTAATAGTGGTGTCAAAAATGAG
The DNA here is from genome assembly GCF_051107435.1 of Chaetodon auriga. Classification (NCBI taxonomy): domain Eukaryota; kingdom Metazoa; phylum Chordata; class Actinopteri; order Chaetodontiformes; family Chaetodontidae; genus Chaetodon; species Chaetodon auriga. The sequence goes on along the minus strand of NC_135077.1, from coordinate 29,481,030 downwards.
TACAAAACGAACAGACAGATACTGAACAAGGGGATTTTACACATATTGACAAAGACAGACAAAAAGACAAGACATAAACAAGCAATATGCAAAGAATGGTACATGTCTTATCAGAGACTGATAGGAGAGAGAGAGAGAGAGAGAGAGAGAGAGAGAGAGAGAGAGAGAACAGCTAAACGAGAAGAAAAAAAAACAAAACGAGAGGGCAAGTAGAGAGTGTGAGCTCAGTAGAATATAGGGCTAGCTAGTTCTATGGGCTTACAGAGGTGTAAGTGAATCTGGCATAATTGTGTGGTCTTATTTAGAACAGCCAAGGTGTAATTTCAGGGCTTCGGAATAATTGTCCATTTATATAGAGTTTATCAACTACCATAACTGCATGTTTGTTGTTTTTTCAGTTGTCTTTTATTATGGGGTAGAGAGCTTTCCTTTGTTCTTTTATGTCCCGTGGGTATTGATCGTTCATTCCGAAGTAGTTTGTAGTAGTAGTTTGTAGTTTGTTGAGTAGTTTTCCTTTGCTTTTGAGAAGTTCTTTATGTTGATAGTGTTTGAATTTTGCGATGATGGGCCTAGATTTATACTCCAGCTGTTTGCCGAGATGGTGGACTTGGTGGAAGGTGATGTTATGGACAACGTCGGCTGGTAGTTGAGTTTGCATGAAGTTTTTAATGTAACTGGATTGTCAGTGATGTTTCTGGAATGCCTGAGAAGATGAGGTTATCGTGCATCGCGCGTGTTTGGATGTCTAGAATTGTTTCTTTCATCTTTTTGTTTTCGGTGGTGACGTTTTGCATTTGCTGGGTGAATATTGCTACGGAAGTTTGGAGCTCCTGATATGAATGCTGTAGTGTTTCGATTTGAATGTGGGCAAATTCAAGGCTTTTACGCATGTTGTTTAACTCCTCGTGAATAGTGACCAACATGTCCAGCTTTTTATTGATGCTTGCAAGCATACTAACCTCAACTTTGGTGGTGTGCAGCTCATTGGTGCCCGTTGTGGAGTCTCGCTTGCTCCTCTTGGAGTCATGTTGTTTGTTTATGTCCAGGTCCATGGTTGAATGAAGGTGGTGATAGTGGTTGTCAATAAAAGCCTCCAAGTCCGTTAATTCTTCCAGAGTGCAGTCCGATTGTAGCTCGTACAGCGTACATGGCAGTCGATGCAATGTTAATTAATAATAATTTGTTTGGTCTGGGAAAAAGAGCTATAAATCAAAAAATAGCCCACCATTCTCCTGCTGTGCCTGTCAGCAACAGCGCACCACCATGTTGCAATGAAACAGGATGTCAAGGTGTTTTATACCAAAGGAAATGATGCAGTGCTTAGGACATTAGATGTCACTCAAACTGGAACTTTGGAATGCCACTGCCAACCAACTGAGAGTGGCCCAAATCAAAATTGAAAAGATCAGATTCCATATGATTTGCATTGTTCACACTGTCATGAAAAAAAAAAAAAGATCTCAGCCACATACAAATGATGAAAAAAATTTGTTTTTGGCCACTTTTGGCTACAGTCTGAACATAGCCTTGGTCTAAGGCCCTGGTACTAAACATGCTGAATTAGAATAGAATACAATGATTTATTGTCAAAGTGAGTTTTTTCTTTAAAAAATATATAAATATATATATAGATATATCTATATATCTATATAGATATATCTATATAGATATATAGACATACACACACACACACACACACACACACATACATATACATACATATACATATATAGGGTTACAGGGTTACAGGCAGGTAGGCAAGCAGGTTCTGGTACAGTACCAGTGATCATTAAATAGCACTAGGGGTGGGTGATATGGGGTAAAAAAAATATCTCCATTATTTTTTTTGACTTTACAATAATGATAATCTGGCGATATCCTTTAAGATGTGACTTTTTTCAAAAACTGTAACTTCTACTTGCTTAACAGGACATCTATGGAGAGACACAACATTTCAAAACAACAGCTCTTTTATTTTTAAAGTGCTTAACACATACAAAACATGCACATAAACTCATGTGGCATATATGGCCTCCTGTGTGGTCCTGTGGAAAGTAAGATGTCTGCAAGCAGTAGCTGTTAAGTAGCCCGGATTCATCGATGAAATGCACCGTTAAAGAGAGGTACGGCTCGGAGGTCCTGCTCGACCACAAATCAGTGGTCGTTGAAAAGTAGTTTCTCCGTCAGCGTTTTGCGAGTTGATTCGTATAAGTCTGGTAGAGCAGTCTGAGAAAAATATTTGCGACTTGGCACTTTATATCTGGGATCAAGGACGTGAACAAGTCGCCTGAAGCCTTCACTCTCCACCACTTTAATTGCCATAATTTCTTTAGCAATGAAATTAGTGATGGCGTGGGTAATTTCTTGCCAGCGTTTACCTGCTTTGTCGTATGGCGTGTGTTTATTGAAAGACTCCGTGAGGGTTTGCTGAGTGTTTTGTTTACTCATCTTTTCTTTAGCGAAGTCGTGCTTGTAGCTGTGGAGTCGCGAAGTTTAACATACTCCTCATACTCTTTCATGTGGTTCCTTCGCAAGTGATGGAACAGATTTGTTGTCGAACTGCTCTTCACGGCAACTGTCTTTCGGCATATCTTGCAGAGAACATTATTTTGACTGACATCAGTCTTGACAAAACCGAACCATCTCCAGGCTAAAGACGTGGACCCACGTCTTGGCACCAAATCATCTGCGGTCGCCGAGACCGGAGGCTCCTGCATGTTAGCTCCGTGGGGCAATGTTGTTAACGTGATTGCTGCCGTGTCACCACGTGACTGAATCGTGCCCGCTGATTGGCTTCTGTGGACTCATGCTCTTCTTCTTTACCATTGTCACTGCATCTTCTGTTGGTTTTCTTTTCAAGATGGTTCTACTCGATAATGTAAAATTGCACATCGTTAAAACGACTTTTACGATACTATCGTAGACGATATATATCGCCCACCCCTACATAGCACATGGCAACTTTGCAACTTCAATGACCTGACACTGACTAGGCAGGTGCTGCAGGGCTAATGAGGAAAGTGGGAACAGGTGTGCAGTTGGGGAGAGATATCAGGTGATCAGGTTTGCAGTCTAAAGTAGTCTAGTCTTTTTTTTTTTTGCTTCAGAAGGGTCATAACTGAGTGAAATGACCTCAAATTATCTAAGTGGCAGCCATAATAAGTAGAGATCGACAGATATGGATTTTTCAGGGCCGATACCGATAACGATTATTAATAATCAAGCGAAACCGGTAGCCGATATTTAAAACCGATATTCGTTTGCAGCAAAACTGAAAATTTTGGTGTCAAAACACACCTGGGATTAGAATGAATACAGTATACTGTTTGTTTGTTTTGTGTACACTGAAAAAAAAGACCTTAACTTTTTGTAAAATAACACAAACACAAAATCTTAACTGAAATACCTTTTAAGTTTAATTATTTTTGAAACAAAAAGTGCAGGGGCCTTCCAGCAGCATTTCTTAAAACTCACTCAAATGAATAAATAAATAATTAAAATAGCTCCCTGAATTTTTGAAACATCAAGAAATTAAACTGAACTGTTCTGAAATTTGGGTCTGAGTTAGTACTCCCAATTCAGTAGCACCAGATTGTGGTGCAGAAAGCAGAGCTGCTCAGCGTGCTCTCCTGTTAGGCGGTTTCTCTTCTCATAAAGTGCAGAGATTTCGCTGAAGACTCACTCGCTTATATTTATTTATATATATTTAGAGAAATAAAGGCATATTCTGAATCTCAGAACAGTAGGCTGGATGTAAACTCTTAAAAAACATAAACAAGAACATAAACATAAACGTAAATAAGAATAAGGCACTTAATAATGTAAATGCAAACAATAAACGCTTCATTACACACGTGAGTTGTAGACGCGACAGTCATGTTCACTTGGTTACATCTTTTTTTTTTTATTGGTGCGTATTTATCTTACAAAGTCGTATGCTTGATGTGATTAGACAAGTAGGTTGGTGAAATGTCAACTCTGGACTTGCATGTTATTACTGAAATTGATCATAAGGTTGTGGTATTTTTAAAACTTCATCATAGAGGGTTTTTATTGCAACTTCGACTGACTCTGCTGCCTTTGCGTCTGCTGGATCACCGGAGCAGTCGTCTGCTTCTCCTTGTCTGTGGCACTGCATGCAGAGGCTTCAGTGTTGATTGGCTGTCACTGACTCACTTGTGCCATGTAGCAGTGAGGGCTGTGGGCGGGACATTGTTACACAGCCAAGAGTGGTGACTTCAGGCGGAGAGAGCCAATCAGAGCCAAAGAAGCACGTTTTAAAATACGTTAAGTAATTTTATCGGTTATCGGTGGAAAAAATGGCCGATGCCGATTATCGAAAAAATGCCGAATATCGGCCGATATTATCGGCCAACCGATAATTGGTCGATCCCTAATAATAAGAGCTGTTCAAATTCTCTAAATGCCAAGGAAAGATGGTTTAATGCTTCTTTTCTTATCGTTTTTCACATCGGATACAGTGGACCATCCTTTACAAAAGGAAAGGAGATGTGGCACCAACATTTAACGTGGCACCAACATTTAACGTGACTTATCATTTGTACATTCACGAAAAGAAGTAAACAACATAGATTTAGATTTAGATTTATTTGTCCTTCTACAGAGAAAATTGTTTCCACCTTCCGTACAACCTCAGCTTACACAAATACATCAAACTGGACAGAAAACATCAAATTTGACAGACAATGTACATACATGAATTCCACACAACCTCAGAGAACAACCTCACAGTGTACAAATACATCCAACCAGACAAAATGCATGTGGACCATGGCCGGTGAGTGTTTTAACCATAGACATAATATATGTAGACGCCTCATTACATGCTGGAGCATAATCCAGCGTCGCCGCCATATTGGTTGGGTCTTCTCACTCTTGGCAAGCACCAGAGCCAACAGAAGTCAAAGTAAAGAGAGCATCTCTGAAGTCACCACTCTTGGCTGTGTAACAATGTCCCGCCCACAGCCCTCACTGCTACATGGCACAAGTGAGTCTATATGTATATGTATATGTGTTAAAATCAGTGTACATCACAGACATCAGCAGTTTCAGTCCAGGCTATTGTGGAATCTTTGTCATCCTAAAGCCTGTGAACAGTTGTTTAAATTTAGACATGTCAGGCCAGAAGTTGTGTGTGTGTGTGTGTGTGTGTGTGTGTGTGTGTGTGTGTGTGTGTGTGTGTGTTTGTGTGTACGTGTGTGTGTTTGGAGGTGGCCAAAAAGAAAAAAACCTTCCTCGTTTCGACAGTTTGTTTTGGTGAAGTTTTATTCCAACACAACTGAGTAAAAAACTTACTCTGTGTGTGTGTGTGTGTGTGTGTGTGTGTGTGTGTGTGTGTGTGTGTGTGCGAGAGAGAGAGAGAGAGAAAGAAATCAAATGAACAATCAAACTGTTTCTTTGTTAAAATATAAAATTAATTCATTTATACATTTATTAATATGCCATACCATATGTCTGTATTATGCTAAAGACAAAGTATTTCAGCATGAAATCACGTATTTTTAATGTGTGACAGCATCCTGTATCATAACTACATCTCTACCTTTATGTAAGGAAAGTTATGTAGTGTATGAGTAAATGTATAATTTGTAGAAAATCCAGCGCACCATCAGAATTCTCTGTTAGCTTTATTTTAAGTAGATTCTTGGTGATAATGCAGACATAACTGTCAGTATATTTAAAATTATTTTCTAACAAAAGGCAAAGTAGAGTGTCACAAAATCAGGAAGATCATGGGGAGTATTTAAGGCTCCTTCTGATGGTGCACTGGATTTTCTACAAATCATACACTTTAACTTTCCCTAAAATACGTCCGGAGATATTCTATATTTTTCCTTATAACGTGAAAACATCTTATCACGAAATAACATGATAATTGTTTTTCAAGTTATAGTGTGAAAACATCTTAGCTCCAATAGGCAGCGTCAGTCTGTTAGGCGTCTACGTATCATATGTCTATGGTTTTAACTTTCTGAAAAGCTTGTCTTGTGTTCATGGTGCTGAATTCCAGTTCCGGTTTTTCTGTATACCTTTTTCTTTGGCTTTGAAGATTTCGTTTTTGATTTGGCATGTTATGATTTTGAGTGAAACCCAGCCCTGCTGTTGAAAGGCTTTGTGTTTTTCTCTGAGGCTGTGCATGTTATGTTGAGTAATCCAAGGTTTTGTGTTTGGGTATTTCTTAAAAAATTTAACTGGGATTGTTGTGGAAATACAGAATTTCATATCGTCCATGATGACAGAGACCCTCTCATTCAGACATATCGGCCACATCCACAGCCTTTATCAACCACAACTTTAAATCATGTTAAATCACACAATCAAATTTCAAGGTGTTTACTGAGACTTCTGGTGATTCGTTAGCCGTTATATATAGGCTCATAATCATCAATCACATAGTGATTTTTAATGTCATTTCCAACCTTGGTCATGAAGTAATGTTTTTCACCAAGTTGTCTGCAATTATACAGTTTGCATATAACAACATATCTAAGATGCACTTGCAGTCCTTCTGCGTAACATTTTAGTTTTACCACTGCGGACATATATAACAACAGTATTTAGAAAAAGACATAGGATGTAATTGTTTTCACCATTCAACTCCACCCCAGAACTAGCAAGAACTTAATTTTCCCCAATTTTTAGCAAAATAATGTTCTCCTTCATTTTCTTTCTCCTCCTGCATTTGTCACAGAGGCCTATGCTGTCAATGATCTCCATGAGCGTTTGGCCCATGGTCGCCAGCTGAAGATCTACCTGTCCAAAAGTGCGGAGAAGCTGGAGTTCACTCCAGCTGATGATCACAACAAGAACTTTTTGTACTGGGAGAAGGGCAGACTCAGGTCAGTAACACTCAAGGACACCTCCTGTTGTGCTTGTGGACAGGATGGTCATGGAGGGAAGCTGTGAGATGCTTCCAGTGTTTTGTAGCAGTTTATGTATTTCCATGTAGCTTTTGCTCCATCTTCTACAGGACAACCAAAGGCAGGGTGTCTGGAACAGGCAGTGACAGACGCTGGTACATCGACAAGGTAAACAAAGTAATTTGTGTAGTCTCTCTTTCTGGAAATGCAATTCTGGATGCAATTGGTGGTGCTTTAAAGTTCAGTTTCAAGTGAAAGTGTTGCACCTCTGTCCAAGACCTGTCAGTAATGTTAGTTTTTCATCAGCTATTGACAGCAAAACACCTTGTAGTGCTTATAGTGTGGCTGGAGATTCTAGATCTTTACAGTGTATTTATGTGCTCTCTGTGTTTTTCTAAGGTAACTTATGAGGACCAGGGAACATACATTCAAACAGACCTCTGGAATAAAGAGATCTCTACTGTCAAAGTGATTGTCACACGTGAGTTAGCCGAGGTTTGGACTAGCCATGGTTGCTCTACTGTGCATATTCACTTAACAACTGTTGTTGATATGAGAGGAAAAAATTTAGAGGCAACACGAACTACATTAGTGATTATAACACCTTACCTGTGTAGCTAGCAATTATGAAGTTATCCAAATACCTTAGGTAATGCTCATTTTAATAGAAGTTTGCTAGCAACCAACCAAGTTGAAATGTTGCACGCTAATAAAGAACACACTAACTTACAAAGAATTTCATAAAAGTTTTATCATTGGTACTGTAACTATAATTACTTAGTGTGGTTATGATGGCCTTCTTACCATTCTCCCAGTGCTTCCCTACTTCCGTAGCAACTGATAATACTACTAACAGTAGGCGGCTGAGCAATGGAGCAAATGTGTATTTATTATTCAATTAGTATGAGTAAGTAATGCTTTCTTTGTACAGGACTTTTTAAAACACACAATTACAAATTGTTTCACACTTATGATAAGAAGAAAATGAATAAACAAATAGGTAAAAATTACAATGTAAAACACAACACAATGAGATATAGACCAGACAACAAAAACAACAACAAACAAAGCTTAGAATGGAAATCTATAAAACGGCTTGCTTATAAAAATGTGTTTTAAAAGCTGTTTGAAACAGTCCAGAGATTCGGCAAATCTGATAGATTGGGGAAGCTGAGTCCAGGGGGTTGGGGCTAAAACAGCAAAGGTATGGTTGCCTTTTGTTTTGCAGTTAGAGTGTGGGATGGATAAGAGGTCGAGATAGAGAATTGGAGTTGACAAGGAGATCAGAAATGTAACTAGGGGCATGGTTATGGAGAGCCTTATATGTAATCAACAGGATCTTGTAGTTTATTCTTTTCTTTTTTATTTTACCAGAAGCTAATGGGGGGAAGCAAAAACAAGGGTAATGTGGGACTGTAGGCTAGTTCTAGTTAATAGCCTGGCAGCTGCATTCTAAACAAACTGTAAACATTCTAGAGCAGCTTAACTGAGACGTGTAGAGGGAATAACAATAATCAAAGTAGGAGAAAATTAAAGTGTGAATTAATAGTTAAAGATCTGTAGAAGACGAGATATGTCTGATTTTTGCGATATTTCTTAGCTGAAGAAAACTTGAACTGACTGAAGAAAAGACTGTTCCTTCAGCCACCCTTCCATCAAGCTGGTCACCCACCTTCACATTCCCCACTACTCATCATCGAGTCTGTGAAGTTTCTGGGTACCACACCCTTGATATGGGAGACATACTCATATACTTGAGTACGTATAAGAGGGCTGAGGGGCGATAAGGAATGGCAGACAGACAGGCAGATGATTGATGATCCTCGAGCACATGGAAAAGAAAATATGGTTAGCTTGAGAAAACTACACGCTAAGAATACTAGAGATGCCTCAATAGTCAACTCCTGCAGTGGCTGAAACAATGATCCACCGATGATACTGTTGAGTTGATGAGCTGATGGGAGGCAAATGTGAAGGCTTGGTAGGTGAGATAAATGAGCCACATTCAGGAGGAAGCTGGAGAGTGCCAGGTAGGAGACCACACTCACACACACACACACACACACGCACACACGCACGCATGCACGCATGCACACATGCGCGCACACACACATACACACACACACACACACACAGACACGCGCGCACACACGCACAGAAAGAGAGACAGGGGAAAACAAAAGACACAGCGGAAGACAAAGGAAATAACTAGAAGTATGGCCATGGCTGGAACAGAGTTACTCTTTCAATAATCTCCAAGCAAAATATAATTTATGTGCTTGCAAAAAGCCTTTTCTGTGCTCAAAATGCCCCATCCCATGCTCAGGATAAAGGCACAAATATAACTTCATATGACTTTCTTTCTACATCTCTTAATTTCTTTATTCCTCTCCTCTCCATTTCAGCCAGACATAACTATGTGAAGTGTGTAGCAGGAGAAAGTCTCTATATCTCACTTGAGGGCATTGACCTGGCTGACGCTGTCCTCTCCTTCTCTGGGGAGGCTGCCAACGTTACACTGGTGAGATAAATGGATGGATGGTTAGATAAAATGAATAAAGGAGAATGGCTAAAGGGATAGAGGATGGATGGGTGGAAGGTTAGCTGGATAAAAATGAGTAGAGGGATGGAGGGATTCAGTGTTTGTCATTGTAATGTGATGGGCTGTTATACAGTCATGGAAAAAATTTTTAGACCACCCTTGTTTTCTTCAATCTCTTGTTCATTTTAATGCCTAGTACAACTAAAGGTACATTTGTTTGGACAAATATAATGATAACAACAAAAATAGCTCATAAGAGTTTAATAGAGAGCTGATATCTAGCCACTTTCCATGGTTTTCTTGATGATAACCAAAATCACTCAAGTTCTTACATCAATAGCTACGACATTGTACTGCCAAACAGTGCTTTTAGGCATTCTATGTTTTCTTTTCTGTCCGTTAGTCATATGATACACACAGGAGTTAGTACTTGATTGCATAACTATTGTTTTTGATGGCTGCCGCCATGCGTCTTGGCATGCTCTCCACCAGCTTCTGACATTTCTGTTGCAAAAATTCAAACAAATTTGCTTTGTTTTTGGGCTTGTGGTTCTCCATTTTGAGTTTGATGATGTTCTACAGGTTTTCAATTGGATTTAGATCTGGTGATTGAGCAGTCCAATGCATGGTTCGAATGTTCTGGTTCTCCATCCAGGCTTTAACTGACCTTGCCGTGTGGCAAGGGGCATTGTCTTGTTGGAAAATCCAGTCATTCGAGGCAGGAAAGAGTTTATCAACTGATGGAATAAGACTGTTTTCAAGAGTAGCCCTGTACGTGATCTGGTTCATTCGCCCTTCACACAATTGCATTTGCTCTGTTCCACCCATACTGAAACAACCCCAGATCATCACCGATCCACCACCATGTTTTACTGTAGGGGCAAGACAGTCTGGTTTGTCGGCTTCTTCAGGCTTCCTCCTAACCAGTAAGTTGGCTGGAGTGGGCATCAACTCGACCAGCTAGCAATTTGGTAGTACCATGTTTGGCTTGTTTTTTTCTTGGTGTAATGAATGGCTGTCTTGGAGATCTTCAGTTTTTTGGCTACCTGTCTCTCACTCATGCCAATTTCCAACAGTGCTAAGATGGCTGCCTTTGTGGCTTCACATAATTCTTTTGTTTTAGGCATTATGTGAGAGCTGACAACTTCTGAGGTGTGCAACGGCATGAATGTAAGCAGGAAACCACTCCAGGCCTTTGCATGTGCAGTGCTGCTTATGACATGAAATGGCCTCTTATGTACCCTGAGAATACAATTAAGCTTAAGCATGTCAAATAGGACATAAAGTATTTATGGAATTATGGAATCAGCTGCATTTTTTTGTCATGTTCATTGTATTCTTAGGTAATATACCTTTAGTGGTATCAGGCATTAAAATGAACAAGTAATTGAAGAAAACAAGGATGGTCTAATAATTTCTTCCATGACTGTAGCTGCAGGACTGTGGGGTTAAGTTTTTATTTGAATGGTTTTCATCTTTCAGTATTTCTGTGTACTGGAATATTACAAATGTTAGTATTTGGTTATTTGCTTATATCTAAGTAGACTGAAGTCTGAGTGATGCTCAGATAGAGGTTTGTCTCCCTCAGGTACATGATGGTGCTCGGGTGTCCCAGGACCTTCCGGATTACTGGGACCGGGTGCAGACCCACTCCATGAAAATTGAGATCAGGAATGTGAACTACACTGATGAGGGACGTTATACACTGAGAGACCGCAGGGACCGGGTGGTGTCTGTTACTAGGATGGACCTGACAGGTGGGTCCCCATATCTTTATTTATTCTTTTATGGATCCTCATTAGCTTCTGATTCTCATTACCGCATAGTATTTCTGGGGTCCATAATATATCTGTGTGTGTCTGCAATTAGTGAAACTGTGAATTTGACAGGTTAAAAGTACAGAACAAGCTTTCAAATGCAAAATCCTGTTGATCTGCTCAGCTATGAATGAGCCTTTCCTGTATCCTCCAGCATTCTTGTTTGTGATTGTGAGCTATAATGAATGAAACAGGCTTCCTGCCAATAACCAGGCTTTAATGGTGTTAGGTCTGGAGACCACTTCACCAGAAAATGACTCTAATGCCAAGAGAGAGGACGAAAACACAGGTAGCCATTAAACGGTTTTTATTAAGTAACAAAAAGAACAATAAAGCAAAATCTCCCCACAGGAGGAAAAAAAAGTCTTTCAGTCTTTCAGAGCAATGAAAAAGTGCTGTTGGTGGAAGCTTCTTAGACAGTGAGGTCTTACATCACTGCACAACTGGAGTTTGCGTGCAACTGATAATGATTTAAGTGCAATACAATTATTATTTTAGTTCAAGAAATGATCATAGCTCCAGTCTCATAAGTCCTCATACAGCAGTGCCAGCAGTAGTGTCTTCCAAATCAACAGTTACTAGTAGTAGTAGTAGTAGTAGTAGTAGTTAGTAGTAACAGTTAACATAGATTTATGCAGGAAGACTTATTTTTAATAACAAACTGTCTATAATATGGTAGTAAAGTTTCCTGGGATATCTGAAAATAGCAATGGTGTCTGATTCATTACCATCATGAAATACTTGTGCTGCACAATGTGTCCATATACATTATAAACACCTTAAGAGTATTAGTCCAGCACCACCGTTACTCTGGTTGAAGATGTGATGAAAATGAAGACAGAACTTTCTGTCAACAATGTAATCTGTCAAAAAAAACTGTCAAAAAAAGACAACTCTTTAGAAGTGATCCTAATGGCACATCAAGTCACAGCTTCTCCTCAGAAGGGAAAATTAGAAAAAACAAATGGCGAATGTAAGCAAGTTGGTCCCCCAAAAAATGCAGCTGCCCTGAAAATCCCCTTCTCTGGTGGAAATCAAATGCCAGCTGCTTTCCACTGATGTTGAGGGTGGTCTCTAAGTGCTTGTGTGTGTCTACTACAAGCTCATCAGAGTGGGTGTTCAACACTGCAGGCAAATTTGTAAATCCACAATGTGGCCTGCTCAAGCTTGAAAAAGCAAATACAAGAATAGACTTAAATGTTACAGTGTTTAAGACACACTTTTACGCCCATTTTCTTTAATGCCATCTTTGTTGTTTATTGTTATTTTGTTATTATTTGGAATATGTATCACACATTTTTGTTGTGTGAAAATAATGCTAATAATAGTAATAGACTTTATTTGTTTAGCACCTTTCATACAAGAAATGCAGCTCAAAATGCTAAACAAGAAAGAACTTACCTGCGCTAATTGCATGACATAAAAAATAGACATAAAATGAATACAAAAATGTGTTAAAAACATTAATGTAACATAAGATGGAAAATCATAGTTCAAGTGCACTGTAGCCACCTTGTCGCAGGAACTGATATAGCAGTGATTGGCAGCCCGCTCAAAGTCCTCTGGTGTGATTTGGAGTCTGCTGGTAATACCGTACGCTGCAGGAATATTTGGGGAAGGTTAAATGATATCAAAAATTGGATACTGCCCAATCCTAGTCTACTATTTTATGAGGGAACTAACTGGACAGATATTTTTTAACTTAAAATTACTGATCATTACTCATTCAAAAACAGCTGCTGCACCTGCTCCATCATGATCCGTAACACTTTTTTACTGTGATTTTCTTGCCAACTTGCCACTCCATTAAGAAGTTATACACCAAAAACTACAACTGCTGATTGTTGACTCCAGGACAGGCTTCATATACAAGGTACCATTATAAACCAGTGCAGGACTGAGAGTACAATTAGCAAAAATATCACTCCCAGGCAAACTGGAAATTAGACTCAACAACATGAACTCACTTGCTTTGCAAAACCAAATACTGCATTTTCAGTCTAAAAACAGAACTGTGCAGCACCATGTATCAAACTTAATTAGTGTGAGTGACAGCTGCCAAGCTCCTCACTGAAAATTATTGTTTTACAGGATCTGATATCTGAGATCAGCACTGATCACAATGTCAATTTGTTATACAGCTAAAACACCCATAAACATGTAGATCATGAGCAAGGACTATGCCATCTGCTGAGATTAGAATGAACAGTCTTTGAGTATGAAACATTGTGAGTGGCAGATGAGAATGGTGATGATGGATTCGGAATGTGGGAGGCTCTGGGAAGGAGATGGCAGGAGATTGTTGAGATAAGGTACAAAAACAGCAGGAAATTGCTGAAGAACAGCCAAATGAGCAACTGGAGACCCTCTGCTGGAAATGGAAATCGCAAGTAGTTGCTGAAACCAAGAGAGAATAACTACAAAGGTTAACTGGCAGCCCATAGGGGAGAATAGCCTAAAATTTAACATCACGTAGGAAATTGTGGGAAAATTAGATAATTAGTGATACAGTGCCGAGCACTGAACACTCTTGTTTTTCTGTGTGTTTCTTCTTCTTCTTATTATTATTAGTGATACAGTGCTTCGCACTGAACACTCTTGTTATTCTGCGCGTTTCTTTATCTTCTTATTAGTGATACAGTGCTGAGCACTGAACACTCTTGTTATTCTGCGCATTTCTTCTTATTATTAGTAATACAGTGCTGAGCACTGAACACTCTTGTTATTCTGGGCGTTTCTTCTTCTTCTTATTATTATTCATCTTCCGTACAAATTTCGATTCGCTACTTGTCAAAAACGATAGCGAGCACCCAGGCACATGATACACCAAAACATGCGGCTTGATCAGACTCGGTGTGCTATCATTTATCTCCACAGAATACAATGCACGAAAATTTCCCATTCAAAGTGATGGGGACGAGGCGAAAAAAGTGAAAAAAATTCTACCTTTTTCAAAGGACTACTGCTCCGGCATACGTTCACCTAGAGACGCCATTCCAACTTTAAAACGTAGACACAAGTCTTGTGTATTGGTGTATTATTCCACGTTTTGATAGGTCATATAGTTTTTGATAAATTGCTGATCAATGACCATTATCAATTTTGGAGAAATTTTGAGATTATAAAGGTTGTGTATTGCACGGAATGTTCGCGTTAGAGTGCGTGATGTCATCGGTCAGAGTGGCAGAGAGCCTAAAAAAACTCCAGATTTTTTGCTCTTTCCACACTCCTCCCAGCCACAATTTACGCTCTAGACGCATGATTTTTTCCACAATTGTAGACAAATTTGTTCTGTCTCTCACAATGTTCTCAAAAAATCAGAAAGACTTAGAGAATTTGAATTAGCAGTCTCTAAGAGCGGCCGTGTCTGTCTCTGCTCCTTATTGACTCCAATACAAAGATTTTCTGAGAGAAGCAGAAAGGACCCCTGTTTTAAACTCGCAAGTGTCTGCAAAATATTTTGTGTAGAAACACCAAAAGCACACCAAAGTGTTCAGGAAGTCCTTACAGCGGTGATGGTCTGTGTTTTTTTCTGATAGGAGCTACCGTTCTCTCAGGATAAGCCCAAATGTGAGAGCAGTGCAGAGGCAGAAAATGGCTCTTTTTCCCCGCTTTTCTGTCTGCCCCTGTCTGTCTGCGCGGGGGGCCCCTATCGTCAATGGCAACCAGCTCAAGTTGCCGTGACAACCTCTGAGCCTCAGTACTTCTCTGAGCACTGCTCTCCCACACACCCAAACACACATAGGAAGCTTCATGTGATTACAGATACACACACACAGAGACACACACAAACACCAACACACATGTAACCAGGGTCAGTGCTATAGAGGTCAGCGCACTGTATCTGAAAATTTTCTAGTTGTTTTTGCTATCTCTGTGGTGATAGAGACTGAAAGGTTTCTGGAGGCTAACCAATGTAATGGGATCTTATCTTTTGGAGACCTGTGCACAGGTCTTCTTCCCCCCTTCTAATGCAGTGTTTGTGTCTGCAGCTGGCACGATTAGCCATGTCTCCATGAACAGTGTAATACTACACACTCGGTATTCCCTCTGGTGCCAAGTCTGCTAGCTCTCCCGTCTTATTGTAGAGAGATCTCACATTCCCCATAATGACTGAGGGAAGGACCACTTTTTAATGTCTCTTTATAGCGTGGTCTCTCTCCAAGCACTGCAGTGTTATGGAGTAATTCTCAGCTAATCACTGGACAATCAGTCAATGTCTGCGCTCGGGATATCCAGACACAATTGTAAACAAAGCAGAAACCAGTAGAAAAGCCAGGGAAATTTATTGTTCATAGTGCATGCAAAGGTTGAAAAGATTGTTCATCTGAAGCACTAAATGAACACACCAATTTAAAGAAACTTGAAGAGAAAGCTTGATCAACATTAACAATTTCATTTTAACCATCTGTGTCCTTCCCCCTCTTTTTTTCCACTGCAGACTATCATGAGTTCTCAGAGGGAAACCCTCTCATGGCTCTGCTTTTACTGCTGGGCATCCCTGCTGGCATTTGCTGCTGTTGTCGGAAGAAAATTTTCAAGAAGAAAGCCACCACTGCTGCAACATTACAGGTACTAACATTGGCAGTGACACAGACAAGTATGACTCCATCTGGAGACATTTTGGTTTTTTACAGGGTTGTTTTTTTTTTTTTTTTTTTTTTTACAAACTCTTTACTTTAAAAAATGTAAAAGAAATATCCACTGTGAATGTTTCTTTTGGAGAATGTTGCGAGTCTGAAATTCATACTTACCACTCACCACTCCCTGCTGTGTTGAGCTTGGTTCTATTTGTGTGGAGTGATGAGGTCATAGCCTAGAAACCAAATATCAGTGCTCTACAATAATAATCCTTTAACATTTTGCTAACTGAAATGTCCTAAAAATAATAATGTCATAAAAACATTTTCTTTCTTGTTTGGCATCTGTCTACTTAAATAATGACCTTTTGCCCCAAATCAATATAGCTGTTAACTATAATTCATCTCAGCGCTGAATTATGGTAAAATGTATAAATATCATACCCTGGTTTGCTGTTAAACAGTCTGGTGCACACAGTCAGCCAAAAGCTATAGAAGTATATAAATAATCAGTAGATTATCAATAAATAATGAAAATAATTATTAGTTGTAGCCCCAAAACAGTGAATTGCTTCATCTTCTCTCTTCCTCCCACTCTCTCTCTCTCTTCCTCTCTCTAGACTACCCCAGATGCAGTCCATCCTCCTCCCTGTGGTCCTTTTGGACCTTCTCCTCCCTACAACACCCCAGGACAACCAGGAGTGGTGAGATTATACTATTACTTTTTACGTTTTCATGGATGTTCTTACTTTACAATGTCTCAAAGTGACTGTGGTATTGAATTGATGTTTACTTCCTAAATTAAAGAATGTGACTGTTTTCTGTGTTTTCAGCCGTACTACCATGGCACTAACTCTAGCATGGTACGTAAGACATGACATTTACTACACAGTAACTACACAGTATAGTATGAATCTATATACCCGATCATTATGCAACTTATCACTTATCACTTGTATTTTTCCAATAAATTGGCAACTACTGATCAATTGATGATTAATCAAGAAAAGTGTTTTTTCTTGTGTACATGTCTGTATGTTTATGTGTTCCTACATAGGGTCCCACAGTCCATCCTCCCCCCCTGACTCCTGGCCCCGGACAGTGGAATGGCCCCCCACCCTCTCCAGTTAGTATCCTACTACAACCCTTATTTCTTAAATACTGATAAACTTGAACAAGCCTAATATGCTCTTACAACAGTGGAGTTATTTGGGGTGTGTTTTTGTTCAAGGCTGACTTTTTTTTGTTTAGTACTTTTTGTTTTCCTTTACTCTACAAATTTCCTGTGTGCCTTCATCTTCCGTCAGTATTTACTGATGTAACTCCTAATTGTCTTCCTCTGCAGGGTTTTAACCCTGCCTACCCACCCCAGAACCCTGCCTACCCACCCCAGAACCCTGCCTACCCACTTGCTGGTCCTGTGGCTCCAATGGTATGATCTATCTCTTTATCTTACAGGAATTCGGTGTTCCAGGGAAATAAATAGGTAAATAAATGAATTAAAATGAATAAAAAGAGAATAAGATCAAATTAATAGGAATATAACCAGTGTAAATAAAACATATCAAACATTTCCAATAGCCTTCACAAAAACAAAAATAACCAAGATAGCTAACCAGCCAGTACCCAATATGCACATCATGTCATTGTCTGAGCTTTATCTTGTCTTTATGAAATCTAAAATCCTAGTAAACGACGTCAGCAGGGCTGTCAATAAATAAATGAAAGTCCAAATATAATAACAATGTGTGTGTGTGTGCGCGTGTGCGCGTGTGTGTGCGTATATGTAGGACTACCATCCAGCTCCAGTCATGTATAGCCCTCCTCCACCACCAGCAGAGGAGGTCAAGATGGAGAATATGGTTTCCTCACCTGCCACCCCCCTGCTTACTGCCACACCACAGGTAGACACACACAAATACACACACACACACACACACACACATGCTATGGGTTGTGAGAAGAGTCAGCTCACTATCAAAGCAGTACTTATTTTTGTCAGGGATGATGTTAAAACTGTAAGAGAAGGAGAGAATAGCCTCCCTGTGCCTCCCAAATGGAAAAATAGCATAAATTGAAGGATTTTCTAGGGATGTTATATTGACATTAAGTTACTCAGCAGAGCAAAAAAACCTCAGTTTGTGTAGCTGTAGTCAGCAGAGGTGCGCACACAGCTCCAACATCACAAACCAACTCTAATGTATTTGCTCTTTTTGCTTTTCTGTATCATAGAATAATCTACTGAAATGTCCTTCAACCTACAACTATTAATGTGACTCAGGCAGGTGTGAAGCTTGATTAAATTAAAATAAAAAAACTGTTATTAATCTTAAAAATTAATGGATGATTCTTACTATAATGTTGTTCAGGTGTCACTGAATGTATCCAGGATTTCACAGAAACATCACTACTGTGTTTGTTGTGCACAGCTGGCTGTATGTCATATTCTTTCTTTTGAGTTTACTGAACACCTGCAGCTAAAATGATAAGTCCGTCTTTAAATTTACATACGTGGCACAGCAACCAAAGCTTTTGTCAGGATCTGAAAGTATTTATGTACTGTATTTATTGTATTAGATTTTTATTTTACGTAGCTAAAAGTCCAAGATAAGCCTACCACTCCATACTCAATTGGTCCACTCGGATGTCTGAGTGAAGATTTTATGCTTTAGTCTTTTCTGTCTTTTCTGTCCATGGCAGAGTTCCTAATTCAACTGTGTTTTATCCAGAGTTGATTATTAAAACACCATTTGGGGGGTGGCAAGATGGCGTCGTAGCGAGAACACCACACCTGTTAGGCTTCGGTGAGGCTTTCTGAATTATCCGTTTAAAACACGTATTCACCTGGTGAAACGTTACAGGCGTATGTGGGAATAACTGAGTATGAGCTTGGAAGACTATTTTGTCAAAATGCCCCATACTAGTCGTAAGATTAAGACGAGGCATATTAGCGAGAAGCAAGCTACGGCCGAGCCCGAAGAAGCTAGCGCTAGCGAGGGAGAAGCTGTTACGTTAACCCGAGCATCCTGTCGGCTTTGAGTAAGATTACTGACAATATTACAAAGTTACTGGATGCTAAAGTTGACAAGGTTCTTGCTGCCATAAATGAGCAAACATCCCAGATGCAAGTTTTGACAGCGCGGGTTGGTGATGCGGAGACACGGATCTCAGGCGTGGAAGACACTTTGGACGCGCTGCAGACTAAAGTGATAAAACTTGAAAAACAAACATCCGACATGGCAGAGCATATAGATGACTTGGAAAACCGCAGCCGCAGATGCAACCTCCGTCTGATCGGGCTGGCCGAGGGCATGGAGGGAAAAGATCCAGTCACTTTCTTGGAGAAATGAATTCCCTCCTATCTCAATCTCAAAACTAAAGCCGGGAAGATTAAGTTCGCTTACCGCTCCTCTGCACCGAGGCCGGATCCTAACCAAAGCGCCAGACCCATCATCATGAAACTCCATAACTTCGCTGATAAACAACGAGTGATGGCCGCGGCCCGACGTCTAGCTGCAGAACCGAATCAGCCAGCGGACCGGATTAAAGTCTCCTTCTTCAATGATTACTCGGCAGCGGTGGCCAAGAAACGCAAGGCTTTTGACGAGGTGAAGATCTGCCTGAGGACGAAGAAGGTGGATTACGCGCTTCTGTATCCTGCTACGCTTAAGGTGATCGTTAACGGTAGGGAGAGGAGATTCAACACACCAGAGGCAGCTGCGACCTACGTGGAATCGCTGCCCTGAATTGCTGCAACGTTAACCTCCGGACTGCCCCTTTTTCTCTGATATTGCGCCTGGACTGCACTTAAGAAGAAACGTGAGTACTTGCCCAATCCAGGCGGGTGTGACTATATCCCTTTTCTCCTCTAACCTTCTGATCATAATCAACCAGGTGAAATGTTTTACTTCATCTGTGCTTGACAGACTGTGTTCAAGTCTATGAGTTGGCGCGAGTTAAGCGCTTGCCGCGCCTGTCGGCTCCTTACCGCAGGCAGGAGAAGGATGGTTTTCCCCTACATGTTCAGTAGGACTGCCGCCAAGTTACTGTTTCTGAATGTTGTGTTACACAGCTCTCTCTGTTTCTTTTTCCCCACATGTATGACATTTTTATTTTATTTTATTTTATTATTACATTTTTTATTTATTTATTATTTTTTTAATTTTTTTTTCTTCCACAAAAGAGTCTGGTGGATTTGGCTTCATGTCCTTTATATGATAGGCTACATGAATAATAATAGTAAAAATGAAGATGAGAGTGTGCACCTGGAATGTAAGGGGAGTCCATAACCCTATCACGCGAAGAAAAATACTTACATGTCTAAAGAAGGATGATATAGATGTTGCTATGTTGCAAGAGACACATCTTGACGACACTGAACATTTAAAGCTGCAACAAGGGCCATTTGGACAAGTATTTTTCTCATCCTTCACAACAAGAAGTAGGGGGGTAGCAGTTTTGATATGGAAAAACCTACCTCTTACAATATCTGACTGTGTTAAGGATCTGAATGGTCGTTATGTGATTATCAAAGGAATTTTGCAAGGTCAAAATATTGTTATGATGAATGTATATTTTCCACCTGCCCACCCAATTACTTTCCTTACCAAAATGTTTCTGGATTTAGCTCCATTTCTTCCTAACTCCACTGTTATTGTTGGTGGTGATTTTAATTTAGTATTAAACCCGCTTATTGACAAGTTTCCACATAGCACTTCTCCTCCCCCTCCTCAGGCCAATACGCTCCATGCTTTATGCGAGGAGTTTGGGCTTATTGATGCTTGGAGGTGCATCCACCCCTTGGATAAGCAATACACATTTTTCTCAGCTCCGCATAAGTGCCAAACTAGGATCGATTATTTTTTTCTGCCAAGAACTGACTTATATTCAGTTTTATCATGCGATATAACCAGTATAATTATTTCCGATCACGCTAGAGTAATAATGGATATAAACCTCAAAACAGGTCTACATCGATCTCGGCACTGGAGACTTAATACCATTATTCTTAAAGACGAAAAATTTACCTCTAATTTCTCCACTGAATTCAATGCATTTCTGAAAATTAATGCCTCATCGGCCAGTAATGCCTCCATTTTATGGGAAACATGCAAAGCTTATGCAAGAGGGTTAATTATCTCATACTCTGCATCGAAGAAGCATCAAAGACAGGAGAAACAAAACTCTTTAGAGAGTGATCTGTTGGATAAAGAAAAGGCATATATTGCTTCTCCATCACCATTACTATGGCAAGAAATCACAACACTCAGATCAGCTCTAAACTGCCTCCTCACTAGGGATGCAGAGAGGAAAATGAAATATTACCAGACAGAGATTTTATGAGCATGGAGATAAAGCAGGTAAATGTCTGGCCTACCATGTTAAGAAACGTGCAGAATCCCAAACTATTGCAGCTATATCTAATGAGGATGGTCACAAAGTATACGAAAATAAACAGATAAACAGCTGTTTTAAAATTTTTTACCAAAACTTGTACTCCTCCGAACAAACCCCAGAAACAGAACAACTAATGGATAATTTCTTCGCTCAATTTGACTTACCACATATATCAGAAGAGCAAAAGTCTGCCCTTAATAGTCCCATAACTAAAACCGAAGTGATCAAAGCCATTAATACATTACAGAATGGAAAGTCACCAGGACCTGATGGTTTCTGCTGTGAATTCTATAAACAGTTCCAAAATATTCTTGTAGAACCACTTCTTAATATGTTCAATCACTCCTTCACCACAGGAGAATTTCCACACACACTAAAGGAGGCCAATATATCCTTAATTTTAAAGAAAGGGAAATGTCCGGAATCTTGCAGCTCCTACAGACCCATAGCCCTCTTAAATGTGGATTGTAAACTGCTTTCTAAAATCTTAGCTTCCCGTTTAGAAGGTTTTTTACCAGAACTGGTTAAGGAAGACCAGACAGGATTTATAAAGGTTCGGAATCCAGCCACTAATGTTAGACGTTTGTTGAACGCTATCCTAGCTTTTAAACAAAAATCTATTAATGGCCTGGTGCTTTCTCTTGACGCAGAGAAAGCATTCGACCGAATTGAATGGTCTTTCCTACTTTATACACTGGGTAAATTTGGTTTAGGGGAGAACTTCATAAAATGGGTCAAAATTATATATACTAGGCTGCAAGCAGCGGTCTTGACTAATGGGCTCAGGTCTGAATATTTCAACACTCACAGAGGGGTGATGCAAGGCTGCCCTCTAT
Organism: Chaetodon auriga; assembly: GCF_051107435.1. Lineage (NCBI taxonomy): Eukaryota > Metazoa > Chordata > Actinopteri > Chaetodontiformes > Chaetodontidae > Chaetodon > Chaetodon auriga. The sequence continues at coordinate 29,458,977 of NC_135077.1, read as the reverse complement.
CGCCCCTCTTATTCGCTTTGGCCATAGAACCATTAGCTGAGGCTATAAGGGTGACACCCACAATACGTAGTTTAGAAATTGGACAGTTGTGTCATAAAATAACCTTGTACGCAGATGATGTTCTGATCCTTTTGACCTACCCTGAAACATCAGTACCAGGTCTTATTGATGTGATTGACAGATTTAGTTGCTTTTCTGGTTACAAGATCAATTTGGCCAAATCAGAAGCTACGCCCCTTGGCACTCTTTCAAAAATACCAACTACCGTACCTGCCTTTCCTTTCAAATGGTCTCCTAACGGGTTTGTGTATTTGGGAATTTTCATTACCCCATCCTTTGACCAATTATATAAAGCCAACTTTATACCCTTATTTTGTAAAATTAAGCAGGACTTAGAGCGATGGACACCACTTCCTGTCTCCTGGTTAGGACGCATTGCCCTGATCAAAATGAATGTGTTACCTAGACTACTGTACCCTATTCAAATGATCCCTGTTTTGTTTTCCAAACGGGTCTTGAAGGATGTAAATGGGTGGCTCAGCTCTTTTATTTGGAACAAGCGTAGACCCAAGCTTAAGATGGCAGTATTACACCTACCAAGCTCAATGGGTGGCTTGGACTTACCTAATATTAAAATGTATCAACTTTGTCCCCACTTAAGAGTTGTTAATGACTGGGTTAAAGGTAGAACTTCAATCTGTATGGATATCGAGGCAGCTTTATCACAATGCAGATTAAGTGATTTGCTATTTTTTAATAACTTTAAAGAAATTAAAGCTTTTTGTACAAATCCTGTAACAATTAACACTCTAAAAGCATGGCGGCTTGTCCGCCGTCTTGAGGGAAGGTCAAATAAAACATCTATTTTCACCCCAATAATAAACAACCCAGCTTTCCCCCCAGGCTCTTTGGACCCTGGTTTTCGGCAGTGGTCTAATAAAAACATTAAATCTCTCGGGGACCTTCTCTCAGATGGTAAGCTTATGTCATTTGAACAACTCACTAATAATTATAAATTGGGCAAACAAGATTTCTTTCGCTTTTTGCAAATAAGACATTACATCACTCATAGCACAACCCTTATTGATTACCCTGAAATATCTGCTGTCGAGAAAATTCTATTCCAGCAACAGTTGAAGGTGTCTTTGAGTATATTTTACCGTGTACTTATTGGTTTATCTTCCACTGATACTCAGGGGACCAGAGGCTTGTGGGAGAAGGAGCTGTCTGTGACCATAGATGAAGAAAAATGGGACACTATTTGGGCTCTTGCTAAAAAGATTTCAATTTGTACTCGGACAAGAGCATCACAACTTAAAATTCTACACAGATTACATATATCTCCTCATCGCAGACATCTCTTCAACCGCTCGCTCTCCCCTTTGTGTCTCAAGTGTAAAACCGATGTGGGAACTTTAACTCATTGTTTTTGGTCCTGTCATAAACTTCAAAGATACTGGGTTGAAATTATAAGTGAAATGGAGAGAATTTTTCATGTTAACATAGACATGGATCCCACATCTTTGATCCTAGGTCTTTCAAGTGACCATTTAAAAACAGCAGCCAACAAAAGATTGTATAATATTCTAACATTTGCCGCTAGGAAGAACATTCTTTTGCACTGGGTTAATGACAAGGTTCCCTCTATTTGTGGCTGGCGTGAGATAATTTTCGATCTGATCCCCCTGGAATATCTGACCAATGTCATACATTACAGTGTAGATCAGTTCTACAGAGTATGGAGCCCATTTTTGGACTATATCGGACCGGACCTCTCCTCCCCTCTACTAAAAGGACTGGTGTGAGCGACATTTGCTTACTTTAAGCCTGATCCAACATAACACTGATCCATCACCTTTTGTATTTCTCCTTTATTATGATATATGTTTATCTTTCATTGAGAGCTGTTGTACTTGTTTTGTGTCTTGTTATGTGTCTAATGTTCGTAGACACTGTCTGATTTGTTGACTGGAAACAAAACTCCAATAAAAAAAAAAGGAAAAAAAAAAAAAGGAAAAAAAAAAAACACCATTTGGTTATCAGGCCTGCCACTTGTTGAAAAAGAAAAGTGTTTAACGACCTAAAAAAATTATTTAAATTGATGATTCACTGATGGTTTAAATCATTGACATTTCATGGGGCTGCACCAAAAATTCTGATTAGTTCTGGCAGTTCTATTATCTCTAAAATTTCCCTCGAATTCCTTAATGTGTGGTCTGTCGCCCAGCAAAAGACTCCAAAAGACACCAATTCTGTTCAGACTGTAGATAAGTATCAGATAATGAAAAGGGCATAAAACAAAACAGTGAAACACACAGTCAGTGTCTGTCAGATAACATTATAATAACATCTCACACAGCATAGTGGTAAGATGGCAGTAAACTACTGATACTTGCAGATTAGTTCATCTACACTAGTGCCAGCTTGACTACCACAGAGAGTCGCCGATTGTGAACTAAATAATCAATCTTATTCGTCAAAATGATGCACAGAACACAGGTAACTGTCATGTTATACAGTATACCTATTCTATTTCTGTGGTCAAATGATGATTACTTCCCTTCCTGCTCTTCCATAGAGCAGACGCTTCTCCTGCTTGCTCCCTGCTTTGCTTACATTCTTTTGCTCATATCCTTGTTTTTCTCTGCCAGAAGTTTTAGAAAGTGGATCCTGGATACTTATACATGACAGAGACTTTTTATTACTTTTTATTTCTCGGTACTGTTCAAGTGTGACTCCAAACAGCATAAGCCTTTTTTGATGTTTTTGTGACTGGAAATCTACTATCAGAACGGACAGACTATGGCAAAATCTGTGACCTGCACAGACTGTGAGTGACTGACTGGACTGATGGAGAGAATTGCACGGCTTGAAAAGAAGATTGAAATGCTGTATCAAAGATTAGCCTTGAAACTTGTTGCTGAAAACGGATAGACTTCTACATGGGATTGCTTCAGCTGTGGTGCATCCTGGCACAGATTTGGCTGACGCACTGCCCTGGACGTGTCCTAACGCCACTGATCAGCTGTTGAGGCTCCCATTCTAGCTTCACCTAATGACACTTCTTACCGGCACAGCACCAGCACCAGACCGAGAGCATCCACTCCAGTCACGACTTAGTCCGACGTTGTCCGCCACAAAGGCAAATCCAGCAAGAAATTAAACAAGAGGGCACCAACACTTACTCCACCACTTGAACTCTCTCTGCAAAACAGGTACAAATCACTGACTCTGATGACGAAAAGTGTGATTATACTAACTCTGTTGAGGTCAGAGAAATTAATCACACCATGAGCATTAAGGTTGGCTGAAACCCAAGAAATTCAATTCAATTCAATTTTATTTGTATAGTGCCAAATCACAACAGAAGTTATCTCAGGACACTTTCCATATAGAGCTGATGCAGACCAAACTCTTAATCTACAGAGACCCAACAATTCCCTCATGAGCAAGCACTTGGCGACAGTGGCAAGGAAAAACTTCCTTTTAACTGGCAGAAACCTCAGGAATAACCAGGCTCTGGGTGGTCAACCATCTGCCAGAAACAGCCCCAAGACCACTGCGAGGCCCAAGGCCAGGAGAAATATTACTAACTCCCCATCTGACAATCCAAGGGCCAGAAATAATACTGGCAAACCCACACCGCATAAGCCAGACACCATTCTGATTGGGGACTCTTCAACCAGGCATGTAAGAATGGCAAAAACTGAAAATCTCAGCATGAATGACACATCTGTCAGAGAACTAACAGAGCTGCTGCTAGGCATCCACTCTGCACATCCAAGTGATTGGAACATTGTTATTCATGTTGGATCTTTTGACATTTTGTGAAAGAAAACTGGCTCTGAGGTCCTGAAAAAAGACTTTTGACTGCTATTGGAGAAACTGATCGTTTGCCAATCAGAACATTGGGCCCCACTCCAACCTTGGGGAAAGGCATCAAATCTTTCAGCAGACTCCTTGCCCTGAACACATGGCTGACATCGGAATACCTCAATCATGGGATAAAGTTTATCGACAACTTCAATATATTTTGGAACTGTAAAGAACACTTTAGGCCTAATGGAGTACACCCAAACATCACTGGTTGCAGACTGCTTGGCACCAACCTGCGTCATGCCCTTGGCATGCTGTACCAAAACAAGAATACACAGATATGTGCCAAGGTCAGCCTGCACAGGCAGAAAGCCTCACCAGTCCCCCTGCTTCAAATCACCCAAGGCATCCAGAGGATGTTTCACTCCCAGTCAGGGATCCAACACCCCTCATCCCTCTCTCCATTGCCATCTCTTTTTCCAGAGTCCCAGCTTCAACAACAACAACAATCCCCTATTAAAGAGTTTGTGAAAGCTGCCACACTGAAGCTCAGTCCAACTGGTGAACAACAGTTTTTTGTATTAAACAACAGTAACCACAGCCATCATCACTCAAATGTCCATCAGAAATGAGATGGATGCCATGCCACTTCCTCAAACATGCCGGTCATCTTAAACGTGGCATGGTCACACACAGCGTAACAATCACAGACCAACTGGTACCTGTCATCTGAAATTTGTCAATGTTCAACAGCAGTCAGTCGTCTCCTGTCACAGAATCCATATAACTAAAATGAGCTCTTCTTAATGTCAGATCATTGGCTAACAAATCCTTTTTGTTAATGATCTGATAGCTGGAAATAATTAGCATTTTGTGTTTTTAGTTGAGACCTGGCTAAATAGCACGACTGGTGCAGCTACACTGATAGAAACTTGTCCACCAAATTGTGCTTTTAGTCAGTCAGTCAGACAAAACAGTTTGTGTGTAATGACATTGACCTGGATGAATTTACATCAATTGAATATCTTGCTCTTCAGCTGAAAGCAGAATTATCAGTGCTCATCGTTACATTGTGTCAACAACCAAGATATTCATCAGTGTTTATGGAGGAATTCTCAGAGCTGATCTCACTTAGTGTCACTAAATATGACAGATTAATCCTGAATGGAGACCTGAATATCCACATCAATAAAAAGAGTGACTCCAAAGTAATGGAACATGTGAATTTACTGGACAGCTCTGAACTTATCCAACATGTAAATGAAGCCACTCATCAGCATGGTAACATTATGGACTGTGTAATAACAACAGGGTTAAACATCGACAACGTTTCAGTATTAGAATGACCTATTTCTGACAGTCACTGTGTGTTTTTTGATGCCAAACCAATCTTAACAAAGACTAAAAGGGAATTTCTGGTTCAAAGATGATACCTTGATGGCAAGGCTAAAGAAAAGTCCAGTAATATTATTAAATCATTTGAGTCACACAGCTATGACTGCTCTGTAAATGACATGGTTGAGCATTTAAACAGTACCATGTTATCTGCTTTAAATGCTGCTGCTCCACTAAAGGTTTTCCAGCAGTCAAAGGAAAATTTGGGATGTAGCCTTTGTCCCTTGTTCCCAAAGCTCTGGAACACACTACCTGCAGATATCAGGGAAGCCAGTTTGCTGAATATTTTCAAAAGAAAGCTAAAAACTTATCTCTTCACCTTAGCTTTTCACTAGCTCTGACTCCCTGATACAGGTTTGAAACTTTTGTGCTTTGCCTCGCACTGACACACTCAACTCATTTTACATTCATTTTTTATCTGTTTTCATGTCCATTCTATCATACTGTGGTCTCTGGGGCAACACTGGGTTGTGCGCTATAGGCAGATAAGACCCACAGTGAGATTACATCCTTGAGAAGTCATGCTCATTCTGAGGCAGTTGTGAAATGCCTGCTTCGGTGTAATCAATCTTTTTTTTTTTTAACCAAGATTTTAATTTATATATATATATATTTGTGTGGTTTATGCATTGTCTTTATTTTTATTTTCATCCTTATCTCAATCTTATTTTACAGTAAGTTTTTATCTGTTTTTATGTCCATTCTGTGTTTTTCTATGTAAAGCACCAACTTAGATATTTAGTTAACTACCTTAATTACTTATTAAATTGTGAGCTATCTAGATGGAGGCACTTGTGTGTGATGGTCGAGAGTCATGGTCATAATTTCCCAAAAGCTGTTTTCCCCATTGTCTTAGCACAATGTGTTTGAAATCCTTTTTGGATAGAACTTCCAGAAACCTAGATTCAGGGACAGAAAATGATATCTTAATCTTTGTTAATGAGTAAAAAAGAGGGGTATCTGGTGGGCCAGTGGTTAACACATACGTTCCTTATTCAGTTCCAATGAGGAACTTTTGTTGCATTGCTGCCTCTCCATCTCCGCTGCGAGTTACCAAATAAAGGCAAAGAAAAAATGAAGAACAAATTGACAGGTATTCATATGAATGTGGAGACAAACTGAACATGTGTTCTATTTTCACTCTCTAGGCTGAAGCTGCATCCTCTCCTGTGGCTCCTTTGCCTGCCTCACCCACCGATGGTCTCAGCTCCTCTGATGGTGCCTGCAAGTTCCAGATTGATGGAGAGAAAACTTCCACCAACTTCCTGTAGGAAAGCTGACTCCTTGAGCAGCTTTCTCCCAGTCCTTCCTGACCATTTTGCATTTCTCTCTCAAAGCATTCAAATCAGGGATACATAATGGCACAGGTGGAAACAATGAAGAACATTTAGACAGCAGATTCTATTTGCCTGCTTGCCTTGATCAGCATTTAATCCCCTATCTGACTGAAAATAATGTGTTTTTTGGCTAAACAATTATTTCCGGTATAAAATCTAGCTGTGTTTTTGCAGTCAGCATGTAGGAGTTGGTTATTTGGGGATCAAATTTCTGCAGGCGAGGAGACATAAAAAGGACTGTTTTGTTGAAGTGTTAGCATGTGATATAAAATGTAATATCAACATCAAATTGGTAAATCTAAAACACAGGGCTGAGTTCAGTTTACCAAAAGTTTAAGAGATGTTATTAGCACATACACACTGCTCTGTTTATGTCTTCTTCTTTGATTCCTTTTGGCTGATTTAATGTTGCAGGAAAGGCAAGGAATCAAGAAAAAGACTGGAGATTTACTCAAAAATCAGTGCCTATGGGCAACAGTGAAAAGGGAACAGAACAGTCTGCTGGGAAAATTATGAAAATCATCCAACAGCTAACAGACTGTATTGTCAAATACAACAGGCAGCCTTGGGGCGTGTTTCCAGACATCTGTCTTTAACAAGTCTCATTTTAATGCAAATTGACCGGTAAATTGTTTTTGCAGTCTTTGTTTACTAGCTATAAACACCTTGACCTGACCAGAGGTTTGTAGCTAGCTAACATCAGGCACTGACTGTTTGTGTAATCTGTGTAAGATGTCTCAAAGTGATTTCAAAATTAGCAGCATTTATAATCATTATTTGCCTCTGCACCCTTATTTTTTCTTATTGTCTTCATAGTTTTTTGAAGGTTAGCTGAAGTTATCAAATTTTGTACCATGCAATCAACCACCAACTACAGTGAAATAGCATCAGTCAAGTGTGTGGATTTTTGTTGTTTTAGGACATATAGACCTTGGCATGGATGGATCGATCTGTGATGGGGCTCAAAGTGCAAATACAAAGTGTAGGGCTATGACACCAGAATCCAGGGTTTATGTGACTTGTTCAGTGTCCAGTTCAGTCTTGGCTAAGTTACTTTGCAAATGGAGTATGATACATATAACAACTTATTTTCATTTGAAAGTAATAAGTTACTTTACAATATTACTGTCTGTGTGGAGTAATGTCTGTGGAGATTCTCATTCATCCGGGTCATGGTAGTTCTTAGTGCTTTCAAAGGCAACTGGACTTGCTTGAGGTTCTAGAAGATATTTTGCCTATTATCCAAGAGATGATAAACACCTGGGACTCTCCACCAGTCAGTTAGAACTCAAGAAGCCTCTTGTATGAGAGGCGAAATGTCTTCCAAAACCTCATGCAAGTCCAGTTGAATTTTGGAAAGAATTTACAAGTGTGGAGTAAGGCCTTACTGATTACACTACTTTTGCATTACTTTCATCAAAATAACCACAGAAGTACAACTAGTGTAATACAAGAAGTTTGGGTACCCCTAGTCAAAATATCTGTTATTGTGGCCAGTTAAGGGAGTAAAGATGACCCAATTTCAAAATAGCATGAAGTTAAAGATGACACATTTTTCAAGTATTTTTTTTTTAAGTATAAGATAACTTTTTTATTAGATTAGATCAGATCAGATTAGATTAACTTTATTGTCCCCCTTGGAAATTTATCTTTGGCTTCTGCAATACATTCAATTACAAATGAAAAACAAATCATTAGACACTTCACACCATACAACGACAAATTGTGCAAATAGACAGGAAATAGCAGCAGCAGATAAAAATATTATAGCACTTAAAATGCACGTAAAATCCTTTCGTATTCCATTCAGTGCTTGTATGGCATATAGATTAAAAGATTACTTATATATGCTCCGGCTCGCCCTCTGGGCCCAAAATCGGCGACCAGATGGAAGCAATTCGTACTCTGAATTTAAAGGGTGTGAGGCATCCACAGATATCCGTCGTGCCTTCCTAACTACTGCCCTGTTACATACCTCACAGATTTGTCATTGTGGTTGACCTTCCCTGCAATTGACAATTGTGTAAAGCTTGTTTTTGTGCTTCACACTCAAATTGCCATACCAGGCAGCTATGTTAAAATGTAGCATACTTTCAGCAAGGCCTCTGGATGCCATTTCCATTTTGAGTTGACTGACACCAAAGCTCTTCAGCTTCCTAATTAAAAACAGTCGCTGGTTTGCTCTCTTAAAAACGCTATCTGAGTTTTCATTAAAACTAAAAGTTTGATCAATCAGAGTGCCTAGATACTGAAAATGGTCCACTACCTCCACATGCTGGTTGTTAAGTAAAACAGGGTTGATGTTACTAGCTCCCTTCGGTTTTGTTTGTATTATAAGTTATTTTGTTTTGGTAACGTTAATTTCCAAATTACTGGCCTGACACCAGTCCTGCATTAAGGAGACCTGTCTGAAATAAGCATCCTCATGTGTGGCCTTTTTCTGTCTGTCTGACCAAGGCCATGTCTTCAGCATATTTCAATAGCTGAACATTGCTACTACTCAAAGTCATGTATAAATTGAACCAGCTCTGTGCAGGCTCACACCTCAGCTGTTTCTCTCAAATACTCCAAAATGCAAATGTTAGTGTGTACACAATACTGGTCGTAATGTGTCTGTTCAGAACATCGTGGTTCATGTTGGTAGTTGTCATTTTTGTGCTTGGGTCGTTAGGTACCGAATGGATATAGCTGGCGGTAGCGTGTTAATTGTATTTATATTACCGGAATTTTGTTAGCAACATGTTATATTACTACTACTCCTATCACTGGGAAAAAGTAATTATTATTGTAATACGTTCCTTTTGTAATGCATACCCCCGACATTGTAAATGTTAATAAAAAAATCTTATGTCGCAGGTCACTGCTGACTTTTCCTATATTAAAACAGACCATAAACTTTCCCTAACCTTAACAAAGAGCTGCTGAAACATAATACCAATTGAGTGCATTGCAAGATTGCCCATTTTGGCCAAAAACAAATGACATGTGTTGTCAGTAAACATATGTTCAGTATCAGCATTTTTGCGACTTGTCAGTTATGATCATTAAAAATATTTTCTCATTATGTTAATAGAAAATGAAATTTGGTTGCTGTTTCCCTCAAAATTTATTAATTATTTAGTAATTAAATTAATTTATTAAATAATTCATCATTATTAATTTACTATTTGCTGTTCCTAATTAGTTCTATACAGGGCTGGACTGACAGGGCTGACAGAGAATCTTCACAGACACAAATGTCTTACAACTTTATTATACCACTATTTTGGTACCTCTACAAGTACAGGCCTAAGAGAACACAGAACCTGCTTTAAGTGTGTCAGTTGATGTGCAGTGGGGCAGTTCAGTGGTGTGTATTTTACAATTGACAAATCACAATCCAGCTGACAAATCGTGAATCTTAGGCAGAAAGTGATAATTATGTTCATTCTCATTGTAAATGCCAACAACCAAGAAAGTTAACAGAAGACACACTTTGACTGCCTTTCAGGGTGGCCTCATGCCCCTTACTATTACAGCAAAAAAAAAATAATAATAAAAAAAAAAGTATCACTCATCCATTCAGAGCCTTTGATACCAGCCATATAGTATCACCAAATCACAGTTGAGTAGGAAGTGGACTCATTCACAGCAAACCAGTGTATCAGATAGTGTAGCAACTTCATGTCTGTCAGTTATTACCCTAGACTGGCCATAAGGGAAATGCAGTGTTGTGGTAACAAACCATAACTTCTGTCAAAGAATTGTAAGAATTCAAACAAGCTTTTTTAAATCATTTATTATTATTTTATATCAGGATTTATAAGGATCTTTTCAACTGGATGATGCTGTTGCATGCAAAAAATTACAGTCTGGTTTTATTTATCTTAAGTGTTATAAATTGTTTTTTGAGGTGAGTAAATGTAACAGTGAAACTTGATACTGCCATCTAGATAGTAAATGGCTGCATTTATACACTGCTTTAATCCAAAGCGCTTTATAATTTGCCTATTCACACAAGCATTCACACCAATGGCAGTGAGCTACCATGTAAGGTGCTGCCCTGACCATTGGGAGAAACTCTGAGTTCAGTATCTTGCCCAAGGAAACTTGGACATATGGAGCTTGGGATCAAACTGTCAATCCTGTGATCAGTGGACAACCTGCCCTACCTCCTGAGCCACAGGTGCCCCACCCCATCTCCACAGGGTATGCAGACCAGATGTTACAGACCTGTTGGTATTACATTGTCTCAGGTTGGCTCGATTCACTTTATGTCCTGCACATGGTGATGCAGTGTTGTCTTTGGTATCACACCTTTAACTGGGACAAATAGGTTCTGGACTGCTCATTTGTTGACAGTCTGCAGTGTGCCCCAGTAAAGAGAAGCTTACATTTTAATTTAGTAGCTGTAATCATACACATACAATATCTCCTTAACTACATAAGCTATTCAGATATCCTCAACATAGGGAGTGCCTTTCCATCTCTCAGTGCGAAGGTGACTTTGGCCTCTTTTCTCCTCAATCTTTGTCTTTGAGTTGATTGTCACATGAACATGTTTTGTACCTTTGTATCCTAGATCTCATGCTCCTCACATGTAGCTTATAGGTTTTTTTTTTAATGTTTTTGTGTAAATGTTAACCAGTGATATTCAGTTGTTGCAGTTGTTGATTATGGGTGTTGAGGGAGTTGGAGACAAACTAGTTCCATTTTTGTGGTATTTTAGTCTCTTCTCATCCACCTCTGGATTTTATGACGATAAACTCTGACATGGGTTTCCTACCTCTCATTTTATACCTCTTCATACTATACCTGTATGTGCAACTCATGAATAAAGTGAAACTCTGAAGTTTTGAATCTAAAATTGGGTGCTTAAGAAATTCATCATTAAAGTCTAAATAAAATGGCATTTTGAGATATCTAGCAGGACAGTTTTTTGAGTGAAACAGGATAGGTAGCTGGGACATAATGTTGGGAAGAAATTTGTTTCGAATTCTGAAAAGTGGGCATGTCATGACACACGCATGACCACTTGCTGTACCGATGGTATAGAGAGAGAAGTCCACCGTAAAACACCTTGTGCATGATCTGGAACTGTCACAGATACTACTTTTCCGAATGTTAATAAATTCAAGCCAGCATGTCAGTAATCATAGTATTTTGGGGAAATGACTGAAGCTTGAGGTGGTGAACACCCGATGACACACCAATGTACTATGCTGATGCTAGCAAGTGAACTCATAAATCTTAGCTCTGGTAAGCTAAAAGTTGTAGATTGATTGATGGGTGGATGTCATAATATTATTGGTTGAAGTAGGTAGTTCAAGCTTATGTATGCACACATCATGTTTTATTTTACAGGAAGAAAACATGATTGGAATTTGATTTGAGAATACAAAGAAACTGATTTTTTGGAATGTTGAATAAATGTCACAGTCTGACCAATGTGATGTAAAAGGCTTAAAAATAATCATCTTTTTCAGGAGAGTGTTGGAGAAAAAATGTGTAAAATGGTAACTTTACATGTCACTGTTAATAAACTCACTTCTGCAAGCAAAGCGAAACTCGCATGTATTTAAAGGATTGGTGAATTCGGAAAAGACACTTCACAAACACTCGTGTGTTTTCCTGGCCCATCCCACATTGTAAGGGAACTATGTTTTCTGACTTCATTCCTCCAGCAGACAGCATCAGCATCCTGCTTGCCAGATTGTCGAACAGTGTCTGAAATTCCCTTCCTCTACACCTTTCTGGTAACAGAACTAGGGGGCTTCATCACAGTTTTTGCAACTTTTGATACTGACATGTTAACCAACAGTAGCCTCAATAGTCCAGAATGCAATGTGAATGCAAGACATTGCATTTTAAGTAAAGTTCTCAGTATACTTCAACTAATTTGTAAAACATGTCATCTGATTGCATGTAAAGGCAGTTTTAAAGTGTTGCGAGAATGGGCAGGTTAGTTACTAAAACTGTTTGAAACAGACTGACATTGTGAATTTCAGGTGTGCAATTTCACACAGTCCCTTGCATTAAGGACATAATAATAATAATACAAAAGCATCTCTTGACAAAGGCCTGTCCTTTTAGCTGTGTAGTCAGAAGAATCAGAATCAGAAAAAGCTTTATTGCCAAGTATGATTTTACACATACGAGGAATTTGTTGTGGTGCAGTTGGTGTATGACACATCTATTAAAAATAAGAGCACAAAATATAACAATATAAATATAAATACACAAGTCTGTTTTTTGTTTGTTTGTTTTTTCCGGAAACACAGTCTGTTTTTTCAGAAGGAAGTCCAATCTGAGCGTTAATGTAACGCATAGAGTTGTATTTATGTCAATGTGGCAAGATGAGGCAGAGGTGGTGTGTCAGGGGGGGTTCCGGGCCTTGTTGATAAGGCTGACAGCAGACAGGAAAAAACTGTTATTGTGGCGTGAGGTTTTGGTCCTGATGGACTGCAGCCCCCTGCTAGAGGGGAGTGTCTCAAAGAGTTTGTGTCCGGGGTAAGAGGGCTCAGCCACAATCTTTTCTGCACGCCTCAGGGTCCTGGAGGCGTACAGGTCCTGAAGAGATGGCAGATTGCAGCCAATCACCTTCTCTGCAGACCGAATGACACGCTGCAGTCTGCCCTTGTCCTTGGCGGTGGCAGCAACGTACCAGATGGTGATGGAGGAGGTGAGGATGGACTCAATGATGGCTTTGTAGAAGTGCACCATCATTGTCTTTGGCAGACTGAATTTCTTCAGCTGCCGTAGGAAGTACATCCTTTGCTGTGCTTTCTTGATGAGGGAGCTGATGTTCGACTCTCACTTGAGGTCCTGGGAGATGATAGTTCCCAGGAAGCGGAAAGACTCCACAGTGTCAATAGTGGAGTCACAGAGGGTGATGGGGGCAGGTGAGGCTGAGTTCTTCCTGTTGTCCACAACCATCTCCACTGTTTTTAGAGCGTTGAGCTCCAGGTTGTTCTGGTTGCACCAGGTCACCAGATGGTCAACCTCCCACCTGTAGGCGGACTCGTCGCCATCAGAGATGAGTCAGATGAGGGTAGTGTCGTCCGCAAACTTCAGGAGCTTGACAGACTGGTGACTGGAGGTGCAGCTGTTTGTGTACAGGGAGAAGAGCAGAGCATCCGGTGCTGATGGTCTTAGTGTCGGAGATGTGTTTCCCCAGCTTCACGCACTGTTTCCTGTCAGACAGGAAGTCTGTAATCCACCTGCAAGTGGAGTCAGGCACGTTCAGCTGGGAGAGCTTCTCCTGAAGCAGAGTTGGGATGATGGTGTTGAAGGCAGAGCTGAAATCCACAAACAGGATCCTGGCGTAGGTTCCTGCGGAGTCCAGGTGCTGGAGGATGAAGTGGAGGGCCAATTTGATTGCATCGTCTACAGACCTGTTGGCTCTGTAGGCAAACTGCAGGGGGGCCAGGAGAGGGTCATTAATGTCTTAGAGGTGTGAGAGCACAAGGTGCTCAAAGGACTTCATGACCACAGAGGTCAGGACGACGGGTCTGAAGTCGTTAAGTCCTGTGGTCCTTGGCTTCTTGGGAACAGGGATGATAGTTGAAGACTTGAAGCAGGCTGGCACGTGACATGTCTCCAGTGGGGTGTTAAAAATGTTTGTGAACACTGGAGACAGCTGATCAGCACAGTGCTTCAAGGCGGACGGGGAGACAGAATCCAGTCCAGCTGCTTTCCGGGGGTTCTGTCTCCTGAAGAGTTTGTTGACGTCCCTCTCATGGATGGAATGAGTCGTCACTGAGGTGGGTGGGGAGGGGGAGGTGGGGGCCTTTAAGGTGGCTATTGGTGGAGGTGACTGGAGCTGGAGCTGTTGGGAGGTGTCGTGAGGGATGGTTGCAGGACTGTCCCTTTGTCTTTCAAAGGATCTTGGATCAAGATGGCGCCGCGGACGGCTGCCTCGGTGTGTTGGTGCGCGTTGTTTTGTTTTGTTTTGTGTTTTAACTCTGTTTTTTGTGACGGTACCCGGAGCTCTTTCACCAGAGAAGAGCTCATGAACATCAGGGGAGCGACACCAGAGGATTTATTTCCTAAATTTCTGCTCCCAACAGTGGAAATTTTGGACATACTGGTCAAAGGTGTGCTCACCCTTGCTCACGCAGTGAAACGCCGGAGGAGAGGAAAACGAGCCGGCGCGCTCGTGCGCCTTCGCCAGCGCGGACTACGCACAGCGTTACCGGGAATATTTCTCTCTAACGTGCGTTCACTGCCCAACAAACTGGAGGAATTACAACTGCTGTTGGGTAAAAACAGGGACTTTTCTTCATCTGCGGTTTTGTGCTTCATCGAGACGTGGCTCTGTGGATTAATACCGGACTCTGCGCTGCAGCTGGCTGGCTTCCAACTCCACCGCGCGGACCGAGACACGGAACTTTCCGGCAAAACTAAAGGTGGAGGAATCTGTTTCTACATCAACAGTGGTTGGTGCAAGGACGTGACAGTGATCCAGCAGCACTGTTCTCCTGACCTGGAATCTTTCACCATTAACTGTAAGCCTTTTTATTCACCCCGTGAGTTCGCTTCATTCATTCTGGTCGGCGTTTACATCCCGCCGCAAGCCAACGTGCAGGACGCACAGCGTATGCTCGCGGACCAGATACTGTGTGTGGAGCGGACCAACCCGGACTCCTTAGTTATTGTCCTTGGCGACTTTAACAAAGGTAACCTCACCCACGAACTCCCTAAATACAGACAGTTTATCAAATGCCCGACCAGAGAGGAGAACATTCTTGATCACTGTTACACCACCGTCAGGGATGCTTATCACGCCGTCCCCCGTGCTGCACTGGGCCACTCTGACCACGTCATGGTGCACCTGATTCCTGCGTACAGGCAGAAACTAAAGCTCTGCAAACCTGTAGTGAGGACATCAAGGAAGTGGACCAGTGAGGCTGTGGAGGATCTCCAGGCGTGTTTGGACTCTACTGACTGGGATGTGTTCAGGACTGCTACCAACAGTCTGGATGAGTACACGGAGACTGTGACGTCCTACATCAGCTTCTGTGAGGACTGCTGTGTTCCATCACGCACCAGGGTGAGTTACAACAATGACAAACCCTGGTTCACAGCCCAACTCAGGCAGCTAAGGTTGGCAAAGGAAGAGACCTTCAGGAGTGGGGACAAAGACAGATACAAAGAGTCGAAGTACAAGTTTAGCAAGGCGGTGAAAGAGGCTAAACGGCTGTACTCTGAGAAGCTCCAACACCAATTCTCAGCTAACGACTCTGCGTCTGTCTGGAAAGGGCTCAGGCAGATCACTAACTTCAAGCCTAAAGCCCCCCACTCCATCAACGATCGACGCCTAGCCAACGACCTGAACCAGTTCTACTGCCGCTTTGAAAGACAAAGGGACAGTCCAGCAACCATCCCCCACGACACCTCTGAACAGCTCCAGCTCCAGTCACCTCCACCAATGCCCACCTTAAAGGCCCCCCCCTCCCCCTCCCCACCCACCTCAGTGACGACTCTTTCCATCCATGAAAGGGACGTCAACAGACTCTTCAGGAGACAGAACCCCCGGAAAGCAGCTGGACCGGATTCTGTCTCCCCATCTGCCTTGAAGCACTGCGCTAATCAGCTGTCCCCAGTGTTCACAGACATTTTTAACACCTCACTGGAGACATGTCACGTGCCAGCCTGCTTCAAGTCTTCAACCATCATCCCTGTTCCCAAGAAGCCAAGGACCACAGGACTTAATGACTTCAGACCCGTCGCCCTGACCTCTGTGGTCATGAAGTCCTTTGAGCGCCTTGTGCTCTCACACATCAGAGACATCACTGACCCTCTCCTGGACCCCCTGCAGTTTGCCTACAGAGCCAACAGGTCTGTAGACGATGCAGTCAACTTGGCCCTCCACTTCATCCTCCAGCACCTGGACTCCGCAGGAACCTACGCTAGGATCCTGTTTGTGGATTTCAGTTCTGCCTTCAACACCATCGTCCCAACTCTGCTTCAGGAGAAGCTCTCCCAGCTGAGCGTGCCTGACTCCACCTGCAGGTGGATCACAGACTTCCTGTCTGACAGGAAACAGTGCGTGAAGCTGGGGAAACACCTCTCCGACGCTAAGACCATCAGCACCGGATCCCCCCAGGGCTGTGTTCTTTCTCCTCTGCTCTTCTCCCTGTACACGAACAGCTGCACCTCCAGTCACCAGTCTGTCAAGCTCCTGAAGTTTGCGGACGACACCACCCTCATCGGACTCATCTCTGATGGCGACGAGTCCGCCTACAGGTGGGAGGTTGACCATCTGGTGACCTGGTGCAATCAGAACAACCTGGAGCTAAATGCTCTAAAGACAGTGGAGATGGTTGTGGACTACAGGAAGAACTCAGCCTCACCCGCCCCCATCACCCTCTGTGACTCCACTATTGACACTGTGGAGTCTTTCCGCTTCCTGGGAACTATCATCTCCCAGGACCTCAAGTGGGAGCCGAACATCAGCTCCCTCATCAGGAAAGCACAGCAGAGGATGTACTTCCTACGGCAGCTGAAGAAATTCAGCCTGCCAAAGACAATGATGGTGCACTTCTACACAGCCATCATCGAGTCCATCCTCACCTCCTCCATCACCATCTGGTACGCTGCTGCCACCGCCAAGGACAAGGGCAGACTGCAGCGTGTCATTCGGTCTGCAGAGAAGGTGATTGGCTGCAATCTACCATCTCTTCAGGACCTGTACGCCTCCAGGACCCTGAGGCGTGCAGAAAAGATTGTGGCTGATCCCTCTCACCCCGGACACAAACTCTTTGAGCCACTCCCCTCTGGCAGGAGGCTGCGGTCCATCAGGACCAAAACCTCACGCCACAAGAACAGTTTTTTCCCGTCTGCTGTCAGCCTTACCAACAAGGCCCGGAACCCCCCCTGACACTCTTCACATTCCACCTCGGACTCATTCTGTCACATTGAGTGATATAAATATAACTCTATGCGTTACATTAACGCTCAACTTGGACTTCTTTCTGAAAAACAGTACTGTGTTTCTAACAATAACAGACTTCTGTATATATATTTAAATTGTTATTTTTTATGCTCTTATTTAGTAGATGTGTCATATTTTAGTAGATGTGTCATGCACCAATTTCACCAGAAAAAATTCCT
The DNA here is from genome assembly GCF_051107435.1 of Chaetodon auriga. NCBI lineage: Eukaryota > Metazoa > Chordata > Actinopteri > Chaetodontiformes > Chaetodontidae > Chaetodon > Chaetodon auriga. Next base: position 29,441,335 of record NC_135077.1, on the reverse strand, counting down.
CGTATGTGTAAAAGCATTCTTGGCAATAAAGCTTTTTCTGATTCTGATTCTGATTCTGATTCTGAAAGCGGCAGTAGAACTCGTTCAGGTCATTGGCTAGTCGTTGATGGAGTGGGGGGCTTGTAGTTGGTGATTTGCCTGAGCCCTTTCCAGACAGACAGAGTCGTTAGCTGAGAACTGGTGTTGGAGCTTCTCAGAGTACAGTCGTTTAGCCTCTTTCACCGCCTTGCTAAACTTGTACTTCGACTCTTTGTATCTGTCTTTGTCCCCACTCCTGAAGGCCTCTTCCTTTGCCAACCTTAGCTGTCTGAGTTGGGCTGTGAACCAGGGTTTGTCGTTGTAACTCACCCTGGTGCATGATGGAACACAGCAGTCCTCACAGAAGATGATGTAGGACGTCACAGCCTCCGTGTACTCATCCAGACTGTTGGTAGCAGTCCTGAACACATCCCAGTCAGTAGAGTCCAAACACGCCTGGAGATCCTCCACAGCCTCGCTGGTCCACTTCCTTGATGTCCTCACTACAGGTTTGCAGAGTTTTAGTTTCTGCCTGTATGCAGGAATCAGGTGTACCATGACGTGGTCAGAGTGGCCCAGTGCAGCACGGGGTCTGGTGTGATAAGTATCCCTGACTGTGGTGTAACAGTGATCCAGAATATTCTCCTCTCTGGTTGGGAATTTGATAAACTGTCTGTATTTAGGGAGTTCGTGCGTGAGGTTACCTTTGTTAAAGTCGCCAAGGACAATAACTAAAGAGTCCGGGTTGGTCTGCTCCACACACAGTATCTGGTCAGCGAGCATACGCTGTGCGTCCTGCACGTTGGCCTGCGGTGAGATGTAAACGCCGACCAGAATGAATGAAATCAATCAATATCAATCAATATTCCTTTATTTGTCCCGCGAGGGGAAATTTCAGAATACAGCAGCATCAGTAAAGATTAGTAAAGATTAATATAAGAAGTGCAATGCAGATTAGAAACAAAACAGTATATACAAGAGAGTGAGGATTTAAATACAAATAAAAAGAAAGAAATTGTAAAAAAAATTGTAAGAAATTGCAGATCGTATTTACAGATTGTTATGTACATGTATTATTGCACAGCTTATTGTCCAGACTATTGCACTGATTACTTGGGGTTGTTTTTATTGTACAATCTGACAGCTGCAGGGAGGAATGACCTGCGATACCGCTCTTTCACACACTTTGGATGTAGCATCCTGTCACTGATGGAGCTCCTCAGTGCAGTGAGTGTGTTTTGGAGGGGGTGGGAGTCATTGTCTGTCATGGAGGACAGCTTGGCTGTCATCCTCCTCCCCCCCACCTCCTCCACCAGTTCCAGAGGGCATCCCAGGACAGAGCTGGCCTTCTTGATAAGTTTGTCCAGCCTCTTCCTGTCAGCTGTAGTGATGCTGCTCCCCCAGCAGACTACACCATAGAAAATGGCAGAGGCCACAACAGAGTCATAGAAGGTCTTCAGGAGTGCCCCACGCACCCCAAAAGACCTCAGCCTCCTGAGCAGATAGAGTCTGCTCTGTCCTTTTTTGTAAAGTGCAGTGGTGTTATGAGTCCAGTCCAATTTATTGTTCAGATGAACACCCAGGTACTTATAAGATGTCACCATCTCAATGTCCCTTCCCTGGATGTTCACTGGTGTTGGTGGAGAGTGCGGGCGCCGGCGAAAGTCCACAACCAGCTCCTTGGTTTTACCCGCGTTAATCTGGAGGTGGTTCTGCTGGCACCAGTCCACAAAGTCCTGGATGAGTCCTCTGTATGACCTGTCGTCCCCATCTGTGATGAGGCCAACAATGGCAGAGTCATCAGAGAACTTCTGCAGGTGGCAAGTGGGTGACAGGTGTGAAAAGTCTGCTGTGTAGAGGGTGAAGAGAAACGGTGCCAGCACCGTTCCCTGGGGGGCCCCCACACTGCAGAGAACAGTCCCTGACACACAGTCCCGTGTCCTCACATACTGTGGGCGGTTGGAAAGGTAGTCCACTATCCAGCATGTGAGGTATTGGTCCACCCCTGAAAGCTCCAGCTTGTGTCTCAGGATGGCTGGCCTGATGGTGTTGAAAGCACTGCTAAGGTCCAGGAAAAGGACCCGAACAGAGCTCCCAGGCGATTCCAGGTGAGATAGAGCTCGATGGAGGAGGAAGATGAGGGCATCGTCCACTCCGATGCCAGTCTGATAAGCGAACTGCAGCGGGTCCATGGATGAGCTCACCAGGGGGCGCAGGTGGGCAAGGACCAGCCGCTCCAGGGCCTTCATGAGGTGGGATGTTAAGGCCACCGGCCTGTAGCAGCTAGGGTCCTTGGGATGCGGGGTCTTTGGCACAGGTACCACGCAGGACGTCTTCCAGAGGCGTGGCACCCTTCCCAGTCTCAGGCTCAGGTTAAACAGATGTCCAACGATCCCGCTCAGCTGATCAGAGCAGGATCTGAGGAGCCTGGGACTGAGGCCATCCGGTCCTGCGGCCTTCCTGGTCTTTAACCTCCTGAGTTGATTTCTCACCTGGAGAGGTGTGAGGGACAAGTTGGAGCAGGGGGGCTGAGTGTCTTGTGAAGTGGATGGGGGGCTGGGAGGAGCAGTGGGGGGTGGCGTTGATTGCAGTGAGCTGAATACTGTGGGGGGGGGGGTCAGTGGGGTACTTGGGCAGGGTGCTGGCAGATCAAAAGAGGGCTGCTGCAGTGCTGGTGCAGCTGGGGGAGGGGCGGATGTTTCTTCAAACCTACAGAAGTAGGTGTTCAGCTCATCTGCCCACTTTGGATCCCCAGCCGCCTGGGAGTTTGGCTTCTGGTGACCTGAGATGGTTTTCAGGCCTCTCCAGACTCCCCTGGTGTTGTTCTCCTGCAGCTGTTCCTCCATTCTCTTCCTGTATCTGTCCTTCCCCTCCCTGATACTCCTTCTTAGCTCCCTCTGAACAGTTTTCAGCTCCTCTTTGTTTCCTGACTTGAAGGCCCTCTTCTTCTCCTTTAAGAGAGCCTTAATGTCAGGATTGATCCAGGGTTTATTGTTGGAGTGACACCGTATAGTCCTGGTGGGTACAGTGTTCTCCACACAGAAATTTATGTAGTCCGTGATGCTGTCTGTCAGACTGTCAATGTCCTCCTCATGAGAGTCGCTGAATATATCCCACACTGTTGTATCGAAGCAGTCCTTCAGAGCCTCTTCTGCCTCATCAGACCACCTCTTCACTGTGCGGGACACAGCTGGTTGCCTGTTAACAAGGGACTTGTATACAGGCAAGAGATGAACCAGGTTGTGATCAGCTCTTCCCAGAGGGGGGAGTGGTGATGATTCGTATGCCTCCTTGGTGTTGGCATAGAATAAGTCCAGTGTTTTATTGTCTCTGGTGGCACATGTGACATACTGGATGAATTTGGGCAGAGAGGAGGACAGAGAGGCATGATTAAAATCCCCAGAGATCAGTAAGAGGGCCTGCGGTTTCTGAGTCTGCAGCCTGCTGATCACGGTGTTGGTGACGTCACAAGCTGCATCGGCGTTAGCAGAGGGAGGGATATACACAGCCACCACGATGACATGCGAGAACTCCCTCGGCAGATAGTATGGCCTCAAACTAACAGCCAACAGTTCAATGTCCGGGCAGCAGTGCTGCTCTTTAATAGTGATGTGCCTGGAGTTACACCATCTATCATTCACAAACACTGCCAGCCCTCCTCCTTTCCTCTTACCGCTCCTCTCTGTCCGGTCTGCCCGTATGAGTGAGAATCCATCCAGCGCTACAGTCGCGTCTGTGTGCTGCGTTCCCAGCCAAGTCTCAGTAAACAATAGCATACTGCACCGCCGGAATTCCTGATGATGCCGGGTCAACGCCGCTAGCTCGTCCATCTTGTTGAAACAAACTCACAAGGTGAATAAAAAGGCTTACAAGGTGAATAAAAAGGCTTACAGTTGATGATGAAAGATTCCAGGTCAGGAGAACAGTGCTGCTGGATCACTGTCATGTCGTTGTCGGCCTTTAGTCACCCTACATAATTCACTCTAACTATATCAAATCAAATCAAACTTTATTTATATAGCACTTTTCATACATAGTGCAACACAAAGTGCTTTACAAGAGTTTTAAACAATATAAATAAAAACAGAACAACACAAAAAACCCAACCCTCCCACCCCCCATATGTACTAACACACACCCTCAACCACATGCATACACACACACACACACACACACACACACACACACACACACACACACACACACATTCTCACCACAGACAGTAGCAGGAGTAATGAGACATGCAAGGCACTGAGGATTGAGGAGAATGCCACCTTTGGGGCCATCCACACTGAGAGGAGTCATCACGGGCTATGAGCACAGGGGGCACCAGCACCCGCACCCAGGCCCCACCGACCCTGACGTACCGGCGAGTCCCCCCACTAGGCGGGCCGATGGGGCCCGAGGACAGCACCCCCAGAGCAGACCAGACACAACTCTCAGTGTGGAGGACCCCCCAGAGGAAACACTGGAATTAAAATAAATAAATAAATAAATAAATTAATTAAACAGTTAAAAGAAGAGAAGTTCATAAGATAGTAAATAAAGTAGATAAAATAGGGTAAAATAATACAAAATATAAGACATCAGAATAAAAGGCATCAACATAAGATAAATGATAAAAACGTAAGAAGAATTTGAAGGTCAGTTAAAAGCCTGATTAAAAAGTTGTGTCTTTAACCTTTTTTTTAAAATGTCAACAGTCTCTGCAGTCCTGAGGCCCTCCGGCAGGCTGTTCCACAGGCGTGGGGCAAAGTGGCTAAATGCCGCCACACCATGGGTTTTTGTTCTGGCTTTTGGTATGGATAAAAGGCCGGTGTCAGAGGACCTCAGGATCCGTGAGGGTTGATATGGTAAAAGCAGGTCAGATAAGTAAGAGGGCGCAAGGCCGTTAAGATATTTAAAAACTAGTAAAAGAACCTTAAAATCGATCCTGAAGCAGACAGGGAGCCAATGCAGTGACTGTAAAACTGGTGTAATGTGGGCCCGCCCTCAGGTCTTTGTCAGCACGCGTGGGGCTGAGTTTTGCAGCAATTGGAGGTATGAAATACTCTTTTTAGGAAGACCAGAGAGCAGGGCATTACAGTAATCTAAACGACAGGAAATAAAAGCATGCATTAGCACCTCTGTGCTGGCCTGAGAAGAGAAACGGGCGGACTCTGGCTATGTTCTTAAGATGATAAAAGCCTATTTTTGTTATATTTTTGATATGTGGGATAAAAGTCAGCTCAGAGTCAAAAATCACGCCCAGGTTTTATACAGATTGGTTGGTTTAAAATCTTGTAGTTTTGGTAAAAGTTTCTCAGTCTGGCCTTCAGGACCTATAACTAAAACCTCTGTTTTGTCCTGGTTGAGCTGTAGGAAATTCCCTGCCATCCATGACTTGATATCTAAAATGCAGTTAAAAAGGGCATCAAATGGCCCTGTATCATCAGGAGACACGGCAATGTACAGTGTTGGGTTTACTTGTGAGAAAACTTGACCAAGTGTCCTCGCATCAACCAGGGCAAAACTCGCCAGTGTTTCCTCAGTCAAAGACAGCAAGTCAGGTGTGTTAACAGATAAAACTTGTTGGGATAAAAGGCTGCATCTTATGTCCTTGATTTTAGTTCTGAAGTGGTCTGCAAAGTTCTCACAGAGAGCGTCTGATGGCATGTTAAGATCTTTATTAAAATTTGTGCTTGTTAAAATATCAAAGGTGGAGAAGAGGAACCAGGGGTTGTTTTTGTGGTCTATGATAAGTTGTGAGAAATGAGAAATTCTTGCCTGTTTAACTGCGTTATTGTAGCTTTTGAGTTGTTGCTGTAGAGTCTCGAGGTGGACTGATAGTTTAGTTTTCCTCCATCTCCTCTCGGTACTTCTGCATTGTCTTTTCAGTTTATGTATTTCATTGTTGTTTCTCCACGGGGGTGTAGGTTTTCTTGTGATTGTTTTAGTTAAAAGTGGAGCTACTGAGTCGAGAGTTGACTTCAGTTTGCTGTTAAAACTATCAACGATAAAATCACATGGTGCAGGTAAAATTTCAGCAGGAGTGCTCTGTCAAATCTTGATAGAATTTGCAGCCAGTTCAGAAGTTAGGTAGCGCCTCCTCACTGTTCTCACCGGGGCCTCCCGCTGGTTAAAACTGGTGATATTAAAAAACACACAGTAGTGGTCAGACACAGCCAGGTCAACAACAGAGGGCACACCAATGGACAGGCCATGGGTTATGACCAGGTCCAGGGTGTGTCCTCTGTTGTGAGTTGGCTGCGTGACGTGCTGCTTCAAATCTAGACAGTTTAAAAGATTTAAAAATTCTCTGGATATTGGATCTGAGGTGTCATCAACATGTAGATTAAAATTACCAGTTATTAAAATCCTGTTGTAAGAAGTGTGAATGATTGACAAAAAAGATTTGAAAATTCACTGAAAGAGTGATGCTAGAGTGATGGGGTGGTCTATATACAGTAATGCAGAGAATTAGAGGGCTGCTAAAAACAAAGGCTTGGTGCTCAAACGATGTAAAAGTGTTAAAAGACACTGCAGTAGAAGTCAGTGTGTTATTTACTATTGACGCAGTTCCACCTCCTTTTCTACCCCCTCTAGTAGAAAATAAAAAGTTAAAATTTGGTGGGAAAGCCTCAGTGAGAGCAACAGGTGCGTCAGTACCAAGCCATGTCTCGGTTAAAAGAAGACAGTCTAACTTATGATCTAAAATAATATCATTCATTAAAAAGGTCTTGTTTAAAAGAGAGCGCATGTTCAGCACTGCCACGTTAATGTTCGTGCTGCACGTGCGCTCATCGTAGTGAAACGGTTGGATGGTAGTCTGTGTGCGTGGTCTGAAAACATTCCTCGGTTTGTGTGTTCTGTGTGAGATGATAGTTGTAATGGTGTGGACGGTGCTGTCCGGTAGTTCTGTGGGCAGACTGGGGGTGTGGGGTGTGTGTGTGTGACGTGCAGGCAGTCAATCACGTGGGTCACTATATCATCAATCACTATATCAAACCCAAATTCACTCCCAAAGCAACACAGTTAAAACATATGCTTATAACATCAAACTGCTGAACAAACACATTTTTTAAAATTATTTTTCAGGATTTTTTGGCTATATTTAACTGTGATGGATGAAGAGGCAGACAGGAGAGTGCACTACACTGAATCACTCTTTTTCAGACTCAGACTTCGGACTGTTTAATGGCACCATCATGTATGTAGCATTGTGTTGATACACAGGAGGAGGTCTTTCTTTCCCAATTCCACATCATAAACCCACTTTTGCTTTGCACTGCTGTTATCAATACATGCTCACTTTATCCATTTCATCTGGTGCAATGCCATTACATTGTTCAATTTCTAAGTTGTTTTCTAAACTGTGCAATAACACTATTTTTTTATTTATTGGCAGCAGTATTTTTATAAACGGTATATATTGTGCATATACATAGAGTTAGTATTTCTCTAGAGCAATACAACATATGACAGTAGTAGTTTTTCTCAGAAGAATTTAGGCACTAGTACTTTTTATGGCCAGTAGGATTTTCATGGCATTTGGTATTTTTACAGTCTGTACAGGTGGCACGGTGGTGCAGCAGGTAGTGTGCGTGCCTCACAGCAAGAAGGTCACCAGTTTGATCCCCGACAACTAATTTGCCATATAGTAGAGCAAGAAAAAGAACTCAAGTTTGACATTTTGGGAAATACACTTTCTTGCCAAGAATTAGATGAGAACATTGACACCACTCTTATGTTTGTACAGTAAATATGAAGCTAAAACCAGCTGAGGGTTAACCTAGCTTGTCACCTGTGAAGTTCACTAATTAACACCTTGTATTTTAATTTGTAAAAAAGCAAAGAGTAAAAATGAGTCGCATGGGTAAGGTACCACATTATTTCTTGGCTGGGAGCAGTGACTTCCTGAAACCACAACTTGCTGTTTTACAGTATTTGTAGAGAAACACAAGCTAGATACAACATGATTGTCAGGGATCAATCATTTAACTCCAAGCATGTCTTCAGGACATAAAGACCTGGATGACCCCATTACCCCACTAGAACACTGCATTCCCAAAATGCAGGCTTATGGTTCCTAAAGTCTACAAAAGCAGAATGGGAGTCAGAGCCTTTGGTTATCAAGCTCCTCTTCTTGGAACCATCTTCCAGTCTTTGTCTGGAATTGTATTGAGGAGTAAGCTCTAAACTTTCCTTTTGAATGCTTGCTGTTAGGGCTGGCGCAGGCTTGTCTTGGACCAGTAACTAGTTATGCTGCTACAGAATATGTCTGTCAGGGGACTTCCAAGGACCCGTCAAGCTCCTCTGTTCTTCTCTCCATCCGTATGCATTCATGTCCGACCAAGGCATGTTACCAACTTAGCTCCTCTGGTGTCCTTGTGCTTTGTCATCTTGCACATTCCCATGGATAGTGGTTGAACCTGGATTGTGGATTATGGCTACATCTCCTGTCATGGCCCTGCCTGACATCTATGGAATCTGCTATTACTATTAGTCATACTTCCTTTATTATGAGATTCATAGTGTTGTATTATGTACATGTACTGTCTGTTACTAATATGTACATATATCACATGCATAAATATATATGTATATATTATGTTATGTATACTACATAATAGTAAAAAGTCTATTTTTAGAGCTGTCAGTGTTACTGTGATTGCATTTCTGTCCACCCCTGACTCCTCCCTCCTTCTCTTCCCTTCTCTCTACACTACTATTTAAACTTAATTTACATTATTACACCAACATGCAACTTAGATTGTATCTCTCCCATCTATTTCCGTAATCACCCTCTCCTACCAGTTGACTCTCTTGCCAATAGGCTTTTTAAAAATCACAATTGAAACATGTCAGTGATATGTACATATCTTTCAAGTAATACTTAAATAAACTAAGTGCTGAAATGAGATTTACTTTTGTGTTTTCATTGAGGTCACTAAAATAAATGTGAAATCCAAGTGTATATATTAAAAGACAATGTCGGAGTCCTGATTTCTCTGGTTCCCAACCTAATCTGACCAGTGATGACATGTTTAGCGCAGGTCATCATTCAATTGCTGGCTGTCAAGGTGGTGTCCAGCAAACAATGTGGCTTCACTGATAATTGGCAGACTTTTTGGGGAAGACCTGGTCTGATCAGGAGTGATGGCATCCATGCCATTATGGACAGAGCAGCTCCCATCTCCAGAAATCTGACCAAATTTATTATTGAAACAAACCCGTGACAACTCAAGAGTTGAGACCAGGAGGCAGAACTGCAGGCTTCAGGTGTCTGCGCTTCCATTAGAGCAGTTACTCACCCATAACTCCATACTGTGTCTGCCCCCTGACCACGTAAACTAATTCAATCAAAAGTAAACACAAGAGGAGTTACACATAAAAACCTAATAAAAATGAACACAACCACTGCAATAGTACAAGACAGTCCAATTAAATATGGACTCCTTAACATCATTTCTGTCTTCTAAAGCTGTTTTGGTAAATGAGTTAATATCAGACTACTGATTTATTTTGTCTGAAACCTGACTGTGTCATTAAGAGTATGATGGCATAAATGAAGCTACTCCCCCAAGCCACATTAACACTCACATTCCTGGAGGCCACGGGCAAAGTGAAGTTGCAGCCATTTTTGACTCAAGCCTATTAATCAGCCCTAAACCTAAACTCAGTTATAACTCATTAGAAAGTCTTGTTCATTGTCTTTCACATCAAACCTGGAAAACAGTGCATCCAGTTTTATTTGTTGTAGTGTACTACCCTCCTGGTCCTTATTCCGGATTTATATCTGAGTTTCTATCTGTTATATCCTTATAACAGAAAAAGTAACTATTGTAGGTGATTTTAATGTACATGTCGACATTGATAATGACAGCCTTAGCACTGCATTTTATCTCAGTATTAGGCTCAGTTGGCTTCTGTCAGAATGTACATGAACCTCCTCACTGTTTAAAGCACACCCTTGACCTTGTTCTCACATGTGGCATTGAAATTGAAGACTTAATAGTCTCCTCACAGAATCCTTGTATTGGACCATCATAATAACTTTTGAATTCATAATACCAAACTACCCGCCAGTAGGCAAAAATTTCTACACCAGATTCCTATCTGACAGTGCTGTAGCTACATTTAAGGATGTGATCCCATCAGCATTTAATTCAATGCCATGTCTCAATACAACAGAGGACTCCTATGCTAACTTTTGTCCCTCCCAAATTGACCATTTAGTTGATAGTGCTACAAGTTCAATGTGCATGGCAATAAATAATTGTTTTTTAAAATTATTCTTAGATATTTAGAATTTGATGCAATATTAAGGTTTTAGGCCTATTTCTGAGCTTCCATTTTTACCTAAGTTTTTTGAAGAGGTTGTAGCAAATCAACTGTTAGCGCTGATTCATGAAGACCATATCTCTGAGAAATTCCAATCTCTTTTTAGTTAAGAAAGACAGTACTGAAACTGCGCTTCCTATGGTCTTAAATGGCTTACATCTATCAGCTGATGCTGGCCATAAATCCATTCTTGTTCTCCTGGATCTAAGTACAGCATTAGATACCACTGACCACAATATCCTGTTTGGACCATCTTGAAATCTTGATGGGTATCGGTGGCACTGCTCTGTGGTGGTTTATGTCCTACCTAAAAGACAAGCTGCTAAACTGTCTACATGACATCCACAAGCGGATGTCACAGAATTTCCTGCAGCTAAATGCTGATAAGACAGAGATAATGACTGTAGATAAAGCGAGTACATTTACCTAATTATCAGTTTTGGTTCTCTGTCTCAATTAATATCTCAGCATTACAGAAATCTTGGTTTCATTTTTGATCAAAACCTTAGTCTACACAAACATGTTAAATAAATGTTTCAATCCTAATTTCAGCATCTAAGAAACTTTTCAAGGATTAGACAATTTCTTTCTACAAAAAATCTGGAGGCTGTTATTCACGCCCTCATAACCAGTCCATCAGACAACTGCAATTCCTTGCTCTCTGACATCTATTAAAAATCCACCTCCTGCCTCCAGCTCCATCAAAACTGCTGCCAGGATTCTGATGCAGGCTAGGAAACATAATCACATCCTTATCGTTCCAAGGTACACACTGATACACAGAAGTGATTGAGTCTTTGCAGCCTGGGCTCCTAGACTTTGGAATGACCTGCTGCAGAAGACCTGCCTGCAAACTGTGCCTCATCGTTTAAATGAAACAGAAAATAAAAAAAAACAAAAAAACAAAAACACTTTTTAAAAATTGCTTATCTGTGATTTCATTTGTTTATGACATTTTAGTTTGTTTTACTGCTTTATGTTATAACGTTAAGTTTTTTTTTTTTATCACTTTTAATATGATGTTTTGTTGCTGTGAATATAATGTTTTAATTGTAAAGCATTTTGTAACTGTGTTTTGATAGGTGTTACATAAATAAAGCTTCTTTAAAAATGTTTATCTTATTATTATTATTATTATTTCCAAAAAAATTATTTTATGTACTTAGAGCATTGAACCTGAAAGCTTTTTATACTCTGCTCCTTCATAATGTAGCACATAATTCGAACCAAATTGCCATTGTAAAGGGACAAGCTGTAAAAAAAAAACAGAACAGACTAGTGTAGACTAACAAAACACTGCTTCAAGGAATTGACTAAGTAATTATATTGTGTTAGTAACAAATCACAAGGAATGAATTACTTTCTGAACGCATTACAGAAAACATCAAAGTGTATAATGGATGGTAGTGCGCCATCATCTGTACATGTTGCATCTGGTAGGAGAGGTACAGAAGATAAAAGACAAACATTTGACTTCTCTCAATCACTCCTCCGTCCCCCTCCACCTTTCCATCTCTCTCAGCCGTCTCTCCAGGATCTTCACCTGCTCCTCGAGGCGAGCGGTTTTATCAGCTGCATTAGAGCCCCCTGAAGTCCCAACGCCCAGCAGGATGCAGAAGGACACCAGGACAGTCAATCTGATGGCTATGGTTTCTGAATTGACGCTATGGTCTCTCAGGATCAGTCCAAAACAGACCAAAGCTATGCTCACTTTCAGCAGCCACAGAGCCTGCCTCAGAGTGGAGGCGACCAATCGGAAGGCAAGATAGAGCAGCCAGTAGCCAATGAGAGTCACGAGAACCCACTGCGAAACAAAGATCAGACCCTCTGGGGTCACTTTGTTGATGGGAAAGCCAACTGTGGAAAGGAAGAACACAATGACAGCACCAAAAGAGCAAAGAGATTAGTTTAGTTATACTATACTCTAATTATATTTCATTTTAATTCACTGAGGATCACAAAGAAATTACATTTCAAGGTTTAGGTTCCTGGGAATCAAAAACTTGTCATGGATCCCACACATCTCCACCCTGGTAAAGAAAGCTCAGAAGCAACTGTATTTCTTAGGAAACTTAAGAAGGCAAAATTCCCATGCCTAGTTGTCAACTTTACAGAGGAGCAATAGAACACATCCTGACTTCAAAGTTTACAAATTGGCATTGGATGCGGACAGCACAGGACAAGAAGGCTCTGTAGCGGGTGATCAAAACCACACAGATCATCACTGGTACAATCGACCGAGCATTAGTGATATTGGTGATGTGAGGTACCTGCACAGAGCCCAAAGGATAATAAAGGACAATACCCATCCCTACCATAGCCTGTTCACCCTGCTGCCATCTGGCAAGCAATGCAGAGGTATCTGCTGCCATAAAATCAGAGTACAGATATCCTTTGAGTACCTTTTACGTTTCAAAGATAGACTGCATGTGTGAATGGGGCTTCATGGTACTCACCAAATTAATGCTGAAACCTGAGAACAGCATCATCACTACAACAAAGTCCAAGGAGTCAAGAAACGTACAACAACTAGTAGACAGACAGGTTAGAAACAAGACAAGTTTACCCAGATGATCTAAACCATTTTCTCTCATGGTCAAACGTGACATGAGCACACCTGAAACGTCACAAATAATCCTGCATTGTGCAGAAAAACAGAGAACATGACTACAGACACAGTACAGTCGATCGAAGTTCGAGCAAGAAGTAGGTCTTTAAATACAGTTGGGGTAATTTTACTCTTCTAAATAAGTCGGTTTGTTTCTACCCTGTCTGATCTTCTGACCGCTCAGGTTTCTGACCCACACTCACAGGATATCAGTTATTAATTTGTTGAGGACAGTGTTATTATTACCGATAACAATGAAAACACTAAAACATGCTGGTGATGGACAGGAGGTTACCTTGGAGGATTCCAACACCCTGCAGGAAGTGTGAAACGCATTGTAGGAGCATGGTCAGACTCCCAGCCAAACTCTCTGCCACCACATCCAGAATCTGAGAGAAAGCCTGTTGGGGGGGGGGGGGTTACCATAGTTAGTTCACTGAAAGAAAAGAATCGAACCAGGAAGTAACACGTCACGCGGCTCACTTTTCACTTTCCATTGACATCACACAAGCCATTGATGAATACATATTGTGCTAAGATAATATATTTAAAATTCAAGTCTTCCTGGGCTACCAAGTGTAAATAAAGCACGCTGATATTAAAAAATAGTAAATTTTTATGGTATCTTTATGTGCCCTTGTCAGACGATGACATATGCAAACCCATATGCGTAGTAACCTTCTGTACTGAGCCACACACTGTTGCACTCAACTGACGTCAAACTCCATTATTTCTATTTCTCACCTTCTGTACCGTCTGCACCGTCTGCTCCCCAGCCAGCCAGCACATGTATGCTCTTCCCTCCCCAGCCAGGTCAGCCAGTGTTGTCCGGAGATCGTGGATCATTCCGGGGCGACTCTCGAACACTTTCTCTCCAGAAACAGAC